>NW_024870792.1:8100000-8247500 GCF_019054845.1 Dipodomys spectabilis
GACTCCTGAACTGGTTGTATCAGTATTAACTGTCTGTCTGTCTATCCATACACACACACACACACACACACACACACACCACACACATACACACATATATGTATGTATATGTATATACATATACATGGGTGAGTTCTTGTATATATATATACACACACACACATATGTATATATGAATCAGAACTTTGGGAACTTGGACCTAGCAATTTTAGTTATTTCCTCCAGGCCATTCACATGCATGCTCAGTGGTGAGAACCAGTGTTTTAGGAATTCCCACTTGAAAGCACATAGACTTTTAGAAATAGAGAACAGGAAATCCTGATGGAGAAAACCTACCACTTTTTCAGAAACAGAGTTCCAGACCCAAGGGCTCTGTTTGCATGCTTTTACTCATTATCATACAAACACAAGTAGGATCTTCATCATCATACTGCAGAGCACGGATGAGGAGCCTTCTCACTACTCTGCACTATCAAGTCACATCATACTATAAAAATCATTTGATACATGTCTGGGCAGAAATATATGCTTCTTGTTGGATGCCCATGGGCTATTTGCCTATATTGATAATTTTGTATGGACCTTGAATGATAATACAAATATCAAATGACCCACAGCAGAAAAAAAAAAATTCACTAGCCCTGGTGTAGTAATAAGTAAAAAAATCTCAGAGAGGGAGAAAATCAACAACAACAATAAATACTTTGTGATGAGAAGTTTTCGTAACATCAAATTTCACTTTTTTTTTTTCTTGGTGAGTTGTGAGGCTTGAACTTTGGGCCTGGGCACTGTCCCTCAGCTATTCAGCTCAAGGCTAGCACTCTACCACTTGAGCCACAGCGCCACTCCCAGTTTTTTCTGTTTATGTGGTGCTAAGGAATCGAACCCAGGGTTTCATGCATGTGAGGCAAGCACTCTACCACTGAGCCACTTTCTCAGCCTAAATTTCACATTTTTACTGAAAGAAAATGACCAAATACAGATAACATGTTATTTTCAGATGTTTCAAGTCTATGATGAAAACAAAGTCATACTGTAGGTACCCAGCCTAAAAAGAGCTCTCTCCCTCTGCAACACATCTCATAACTTTGTTTTGTTTTTTTTTAAGGTAAGGAATAAAACAGGGATACACAAGATGTAGGAAAGAAGAAATAGAAGGTAGGGAGATGTAGTGACTGCAAATAAAAACTGATCAAAGTACAGAAGCACATAGCAGGTTATCCAGAAAAACAAACACAACAAAGGAAAAAAAATATTTGCTTTGTTGATACTTGGAAAATGAACTGATGAATTCATATTTCATATAAGGCCAAGGAAAATATTTAACATCGACATGGGTTACTTTGATACAAAGTTAAATCAAACCTCCAAAAAAAGGCATTATTGACACATTAATTTTGCATATTATCTTTTATTCCTTAAACAATGTGGATATTTCCTACCAGTCAGGCATTTATTTACTCAGTACTAGGGGAAATTTTCCTGTTCTCACGATGTTTAGACATCTGAATATACATGTATATGCTTTTGAGTTCTTGCATTTATATCTGTATATGTTTATGACTATAGATGACAGAAGCATTTTATCTTAGATGGCATGAGTAAAAGTAACCCTCCAAAATAACACTGACTGAAGAGAGTGCGGGTAATAGTTAAGACAGAGGCAAGAAGAAAGTCTTGTGTACTAAAGTAACATGGTAATAGAGGCTTCAAAGAAAGAAATTAAACAGGTACCAACATATATTGATATTAAAATACTTCTGATGTGCCGAGTAAAGATACAAATCCAACAACCATGCCTGCAAAATCTGGAGCTGGGAAAGAAGAATGCTAGGTAGACTATGAGGATGAGGGAGAACTTTCACTCAGTGGTTTTAATCAAAGGCTCAGAGATCAAGAGAAGTGTCAAGCATGGGTCCCCAGGGAGCTGCCATGTTTCTGAGACAGATGGAAAGGACTGATGTAGGGGGAAATGACAAGGAGGAATTAGGAAGGTAAGTTATAAATATGACTAATTCAAGCTAATACAATTAAAAGATGATGCTACTGGGAATGCAAAAATGGCATAGCCAATGGAATTATCAGTGTTAGGCAAATGGGTATCTTATGAAAAGAAACAAAATATCTTCACCTGCTGGTGCTCTGTATTTATTGAACAGGATTATGCCTGCCTATACATAAGGTAGAGGTTACAATGTTGAATAGGACTACCAAACACCATGGCGAGATGAAAAAGACATTAAATATGGATGGAACACTTAGAATATTAGACTATGAAAAGCAAGCTGTTTGCAGTTACTGACCATAAAATGTTTCATGTATCCTTGTCTGTACTAGAGTTTGGACTTAGGGCTTATGCTTGTTAGCCATGTGCTCTACTACTTAAGCCAGCTCTTTTGGCTTTTAGTTATATTTATTGCCTGAAATATCCTGGGACTGTGATTCTCTCCTACCCATTTCTCCTTTATATCTGAGACTTTAATTATGTATCAGTCATATGAATTGTATACTCTTCATCTTATATTGAAAAGTAGCACAACACTGAATGTATTTTCCTAAAATTTTCCAAACTACAATGTCGTGTGTGTGTGGTGGGTGGTGGGTGGTGGTGGTGGTGGTGGTGGTGGTGGTGGTGGTGTGTGTGTGTGTGTGTGTGTGTGTGTGTGTGTGTGTGGTGTGTGTGGTGTGGGGTGTGTGTGTGTGTGTGTGTGTGTGTGTGTGTGTGTGTGTGTGTGTGCCCCTGCATGGTACACCTGCATGCACTTGTCTTGGGGCTTGAACTCAGGTCATGAGTGCTCTCTCTGAGTTTTTTTTAGCTCAAGGCTAGCACTTGACCATTTGAGCCTCAGCTCCATTTCCGGCTTTTTGGTAATTAATTGGAGATAAGGGTCTTAGTCTTCAGATCTCAGCCACCTGAGCAGCTAGAATTACAGGCACGAGTCACCAGTGTCCGGCTTTCAATGTATTTTTCAAAACCTAAAAAGAGGGGCTGGGAAGGTGGCTCAGTGGTAGAGCGCTTGCCTTGCATGCATGAGGCCCTGGGTTCGATTCCTCAGGACCACATAAGCAAAAAGAAAAAAGCCAGAAGTGGTGCTGTGGCTCAAGTGGTAGAGTGCTAGCCTTGAGCTGAAGAGCTGAGGGACAGCGCCCAGGCCTAGAGTTCAGGCCCCACAACTGGACCCCCCCCCCAAAAAAAAAAACAACAAGAAAAAGACTTTGATAACAGAACAAGTATCTAATATTACTGACCTAATTTCAAATTCAAAGTAAGTAATGGAACCCAAGCTTAGTATATTGGAATACTTATTGTCTACAAAACTGACATTTTATAGGTCACAGTCTGTTGACATAAAGGTATAAAAATGTCATTAAGCTTGGTATTTTATACAAAATGTTTGCCTTATTGAACCCTCAAATTAAAACGGTAATGTGATATGCTATTATTTGATGAATATTTTCTTAAGTTCTCACAACTATTATTTAGTTAACTGAATCAACAAAGGTATTTCCTTTAAACTAATGTCCATAATTGATGTGCATAATCATTGCTCCACTTAACCTTTACAGGTCGTAATGTAAAACACAAGCATTTTACAAAAATATATGGAAGCTTAAAAATTCTACCTTCATTTTTTTGTTGTTGTTTTGGTGGGTCGTGGGGCTTGAACTCTGGGCTTGGGTGCTATCCCTCAGCTCTTCAGCTCAAGGCGAGTGCTCTACCGCTTGAGCCACAGCACCACTTTCGGTTTTCTAGTGGTTTATTGGAGATAAGAGTCTCACAGAGTTTCCTGCTCAGGCTGGCTTTGAACCGTGATCCTCAGATATCAGCCTCCTGAGTAGCTAGGATTACAGGTGTGAGCCACCAGCTCCCAGCTCTACTTTCATTTTTAAAGTATATTTTTATACAAATGGGTATACAATGTACCTTGATCAATATAACCCCTTTCATTTGTCATCACCTATCCCTCCCATATTCACTTATCCCCAGAATTTTCCTGGTTTCATAAGACACACATTGAATATTTTTACTTCATTCTTCCCCCATTCCTCTCCTCATTTCCAATACTGTGTCATATTTTTACCCCTCTGAACGGCTGACTAGTTTGTGCTGTGTCTTTCTTTGCCAGTAGAGAGCAGTGTTGGACATCACATGGATCCAAAGTGGCTGCTCTGCTTCCCTTCCAAGGCTTTACAACCACTTTGTGAGAGTGGAGAGTTACGTTAGAAACAGTAACACTGACTGAAGATCCACTGTCTCCTATTAGAAAACTTGACACTATTTAACATAGATAGGATCCAATTTGTAGCAAAAAAATATGAAATACACATTTCATTTATATCACATTCAAAAATGCCACATTTATCTGTATCATAGGTTCTCTACACAATTATTTGAAGTATAATGGAAACAAAATTCCTACTTTTTATAGCAGAAATAACTTTAACACTGATATTAAGTAATGAATGCTGGTGGCAGGCTTATTAACTAATATTCTAGTGATAGGAAAAACAAATAAATGGATATTTATTTTCATAACCAAGGGTACAGATGTAATGAGGCAAATCTTCAGAGGTAAATTTATACCTTTAAACCTTTTAGCTCTTCAACTGCACACAGTAGATAAGCCATACAGGAGGAAGGCAATTTAATTTTATAGTCCTTATTTGGCTGAATTACCATGTCACAGTGCCAAGCAACACAAGAAAAATCATATTACAAAGTTCCCTCATAACAGTCAATTGCTCTGGAAGGGTCAGAATCAATTGGATTTTAAACTATTACCTAATTGCCAAGACTATAATCCTGAAAAAGTAAATCCTCAAGACAGCAAGGTTATAATTTAAACTTATTGAATACTACAATGGTTATTGTTTTAAAAGGAGGACCAGGAAGTTTTGATAGCGAATGAAATATATCACACTCAGTAGTAAAAAGTTTGCATTTTAAAATTTTGCATTTTATTTTTGCTTTCATGATAGATTTTTTTTTATTTTACTAGAAAGAGTTTCTATTAAATTATCTTTTTATTTTACATAAATTCAGAGTCTCTTGCTCTTCAAATGAAGAATACAAATGCAATAGCTACAAATGAAAGTCGTGGTTTAAAACTGAATTTGTACCCCACAATCATAGAAAGATTCAACAGCTTGTTGTCCTTTTTCTGGGCATTCTTTCTCAAACACCCTTTACATCTGAGGAATGAGACAGGTGAAATGAAAGACAAGTTATTCACCTACACTATTTTGAATAGAAGTTTATCAAAATAAATGAGCATCACCTTGCATAGAAAACCAAAAGCATGGGCTTTGGAGCCATTTTTTTTCCAATAGATAATCACATGATTGTAAAAACTCCATGGGTTACTGGGATATTTTCATTTACCTCTCATTATTTTATAGAAGAGACACGGAGGATCATGGAGGTAAAGGGATGACCTGAGGTCACAAAGCTCATGAGAAGAGCTAGGGCTGGATTATTAGCTCTCCTGACTCACAGACATAGATTCTTTCTTTTTAGAACCATAAATTGAACAGAAAGCAATGTAATATGGTACACTGAACATATGGTTATTAATTTGGAATCATATTACTTGTGTAGGCCCCATTCATTTGGCTAATGAAAATTTATGTTATATATGCTTTCTTCTTAAGGAGATAGTTAAAATGGAGTTGGAAAATTTGCTTTGCTTCTCAGCCAGATAAAGCCTAACTTCCAAATTCTAATTTCACAATTTACTGAACCTTCCTTATCCTCAGTTTTCTCATTCACAAAACGAGGATGAGTTCTATGTTGTAAAAATTAAAGGAGAAAACTCACTCAGTGTGTTCTATGGAGAGTATATCCCATTGACTCATTCTTAGAAATCAAACAAAATAATAAAATAGTCATACAACACCAACAAAACCCACTAACAATGTACTATAAAGTAGGCAAGAAAAATACATTAAATTTAGCTTTTGGCTTTTCAGGAAGCTTGGCTCCTTAAAAACAAACACATTCAAAAGTGTTTTTGTTGTATTTTACCACAAAACTGTATTAATCTCCTGTAATCCCCTTTTTTAAATTCAGTACATTTCTGAATTAAGTTTAGCTTATTCACAATTCTCTGACATTTAATCAAATTTATATGTAACATGAGACAAGTGAGGATTTTAGGATATTAATATAGTTTGATATGTCTATTGTGGACATATTTCAGAAGATTTATTCTGGTATTTTTTCAGAGAATTTTAAATATCATTTTTGTTAAATTCCTATACATTGTATTTATTTAAGTCCTATTTGTGACAAGTTACTATACACAAAAAATATTTACCGTTTCCAGACAGCTTAGCATAAATTTTAACTTAAATTTAAGTTGGCATAGAACTACCAATAAAAGGCAATGTAGGGCTGGGAAGGTGGCTCAGTGGTAGAGCGCTTGCCTTGCATGCCTGAGGCCCTGGGTTCGATTCCTCAGCACCACATAAGCAAAAAAAAAAAAAAAGAAAGAAAAAAGCCGGTAGTGGCACTGTGGCTCAAGTGGTAGAGCGCTAGCCTTGAGCTGAAGAGCTGAGGGACAGCACCCAGGCCCAGAGTTCAGGCCCCACAACCGGACGCCCAAAAAAAAAAAAAAAAAGGCAATGTATTTCCATATTGTGACTGTTTAACTTTTAAAATTAATTGATTAGTTAATTAATTTCCCCAATTTTAATTTAATTTTTGCTTACTGTATTAGTTATAAAACAATGTTGAGTATGCATATCTCATTCTTCATTTTCACTAAGATACTGACAATAAGCCAGAGATACATCCCTTCCCTCCCACCTCCACAACCATTCCCCTCCCCCCTACCTGCCTCTCCCCTTCCCCCCACCAAAGTTGTAAAGTTCCTTTGCAACATAGTGCCTTGTACATCTCATTGCTACAATGGGTCAACCTGTATCACTATTTAAGCATTTTGTTTTTCCCTTCCCCTCCCCAAATTAGAGAAGAGTATATACAAGATGCAGGGCACAAACATCAAATACAGTGAAAATGGGGGTTATACCATGGGGGAGAAACATACAAAGAAACACAAAAATCACATGGTACATTATAAATATGTTAGAAACAATAGCAAGAAAGAAAAAAGATATTTGTGTCCCTATTTCAGGGTTCATTTAGCTTAACGTCATCTTATATGGTCATATGTACATAGCTTTTGATTTTTTCTGCTTATCCTACACATGTACTAGTTATTGCAAATAAGGGAAATCATGGGACCTATGTTTCTTTGGTAAGTCAGACTTTTGTATCACACGTAGTTTCGTCAAAGTGCAGCCAAAAAAAGAAATCTCATATGACATTAGGTAGCTTAGTCAGGCTATTGTTAATATCAATTTTTTTTAAACCCTAAGCATACTGAGCATTTATGTTTATAGAACAGTAGCAATCTGCTTATACTGACAGCACATCAGGACTATTATAGAATGTTACTTACTGCTCTACTTTATATTAGAACTTCCACAAAATCACCTCCCAAATCTGACTGTCTTCCGGAACTCCAAGTACATTTATTTGGAGGGACACAATATTTCAAGTTCCTTTTCCATTCTCCTAACTGTATCTCCATTTTAGAGATAACATTCTTCAAATGTGCCAGTGTCTATGCTCTTTCAGTGGATAGCATTGTTAGTATTTCCTTTCTAAAGTTGTGCATTGTATTGTTGTTAGTATCATCATTAATATTTTTATCATAATTCAAGAATATTGAACATGCATTATCTATGTCTGTCAATATTCCAGACACTGAGGACACAGAAGCCAATAAAATAGACCCAAATCCCTGATACCCTAATGCTGCTTGATTTTCTCATAGAGTCTCACTGCACAGCACACAGAGCCCCATTATTTGAGAACAATCCAAACAGACTGTAATAAGAACACTTCCAAATGTACAATAGTGCTACAGCAGCAGTTTCTGGGTGCAAATGATCATTGTTTGTTTTGCAATCTTAAGCTATTCTGGAAAAGATCTCATCCCAAGTTATAAGTAGCACTCCTTTACAATAGAATATTACAGAAGAAAAGTGCTTCTTCTATGAAGAGACTTTACTACTCAAACACTAGTCCTAATTTCTTTACAGAGGGTTGGGATGGACTATACACTGCAGATCTAGATAGACTATGTAGAGGTAATTTTAATAACAAATGAGTGTGGCCTAAGACTTATCTGAAATGCAATTGGACTGATTTCTTTCAGCAGATATTTAATCAACAGATTAATATGGTCCATTAAGTTCTGTAAAACATTGCTTTATGGGTAACTGTTATTAGTGTGCTGTGCCATTTAAAGGAATCTACACTGACCTTATCATTAGATTTCTTACCTCTCATATCTAGAGATATAAATTCAAGCAAGGATAGGCAGAACACATAAACAAACATTTTTAACCCCCCTAAGGGGCCAGAACAGATAGACACGGCTTAATGGAAGTGATTATGAAGATATCCTTCTATTTACCTGAAGTGGTGTTCTTCTTCTAGCACCAAAGCACCAGTGAGAGCTCACGGTGCACAGGAGTAAACCTTCTGTTATTTAACAATTGTTTATTGAAAACCTTCCGTGTGCCAGGCACCATTCAGGTTCTCAGATACAGTGATAAACACAGAATCAAAGATCTCTGTGTATGTGGTCTTATAGAATTATAAAATAGGCCTGAGAATGCCATACTACAAAGCTGAAGAATTGAATTCTGGCTCTGTTTCTTTCCGGGTTCCAGGAATTTTAACCTGTCTGAGCAGCAGCTTATACTTCTGTAAAATGCAGGTAGATATCCCTATACTTACATGTGCGCTATGAGTAAATTGGCATGAGTAGAGTCCCTGCTGACAGATCGCGGGTATTCAGTAAATGATTGTTTCCAAAAAGAGATGCTTCCAATGATGTAGTAAGGTATATTTTTATTTGGTTTTAGAATTTAGAATGAGTTAATGTCATTACTTTAAAGGAATAAATAAATCTGCTAGAAAGCTGTAACTGATGCTCCAAGAGGCAAAGAGAAAACAGAAGCCTAAAACCCCAAAACACTGATTTCTACCAGTATCTGTCTGTCTCTTGCCTGGTATACTTGCCCTACAACAAATGAATGGATCAAAAACATGTGGGGTATACATATATATATATATATATATATATATATATATGCACACACACACATATTTTTTCATATGTACATGTATAATGATGAAATTTTAATCACCAATCAAGAAGAAGACTATGTCACATGCAAGAAAATTGGTAGATATGGAAAAAGCATATTGAGTGAAGTAGCAAGCCTCAGAGAGACAAAGGGTATATATTTTCTACATATATAGAATTTAGATCTCAAATATAAACATATAGGAATTCATGGTAATTTTGTATATGTGCATGATCACACTGACTGATATATGGCATGTGCAGGTATGGGATTTCACAGTGCAGCCCCTCTGAACACTTGACAGTTTAATAAAATGAATATCAGGAAGCGGAAATGTCATGATGGAAGGAGTTAGGGCTAAGTGGAAGGAGGCAAGTAGAAATGAAAGAGAGGATGAATACAATCTACAACTATAAAAAAGGAACCAGGAAACTGGAAGAAATAGATGGGGATGAGAGATGGAAGGGCGAGGGAGAATGGGGGAGGGGGTGACCCAGATCACAATACATCACATGCATAAATAGACTTGTTTAAAACAAAACCCTTGTGGATAAGTATTTGAGTATAATCATACTAAGAGAGAAAAAAAGAATCCACATGTGACAGCTTCTGGGTGATTCTCACAGTGGAGCAGGAGGGAAGAGTGGCTTTGTTTTTACATAATGAGTTGGGTCCATCTCACTTTAATGAGTCTGCCTTGCACCCAGACACACACACGAGTGGATATGCAGTTTCCCTTCAGCAATTAATGATATAATTTTCTCCTCTCCCTCGGTAAAAGTGAGCAACTGTCTTCCTCTCACTCTCATATTTCATGTTTCTGTTACAATTAGGTCATTCTGACTAAACTCAACTCACTAATTTTATTTAACATTTTATGGCTATGCTCCTTCCTTTTTAAGATATTCTTATTTAGGATTTTTTTTAACACTAGAAGGCAATTATCACTAATTAGTACTACTTAGCCTTCCCTGCAATGTTTAATTGGTTTTGTTTGAACCCTGGTATGTTGATTTTATTTGATTTTCCTTGGCCTTTAAAAGAAGTGAATGCTAGCATATTCTAGAGCAGCTCCTATGAGGATTTTTCAGCTGCCTTTTGAAAGTTCTAATCCTGGCATTAACACAGACCTTTATGTTTTTATTGCAGCATTTCTAAAAATCTAATAAACTGATTAGTGCTCATTCCAAATTATGTAAGAGCTTTTATACATATAAAACTAAATTTCAGTATATTACATTTCCCCCAAAGTGTACATTACTATTTAAAATAACATATTTGATTATATATCAAATATTTCATAACATTTTCACTGAACTGGATTTTGAAGTGAATCATAACTTCGTACAGTTCTACTTGGTAAAAGAATTATGAGCCATACACTAATATTTTTACATATTATAATAACTAATGATCCATGCACTTCCATTTATTTATTGTGTGTGTGTGCATGCAGACATGTATATGTGTGTGTGTGTATGTGCCAGTACTGAGGTTTGAACTCAGGGCGTGAAAGCTGTCCTTAGCTTTTCAATTGGGAGCTGGTGTTCTACAACTTGATCCAACTTGATTTTCTGAACATTCTTTTTGAAACAATTGTACAAATGCAATAGTGTGGTACCACAAAGCTCAAATAAACAAAAGACCAAAATGGAATTTTGCTAGCAACTGTGAGAGTTATTGCATTTTTAAGAATCATGATTAGTTGTTTATCCACAAGCAGACAGCATTTCACACACAGCTGATAGTTTAAAAGAACTTCTTTAAGTCTTGATGGCCTCTATTGGTGCCAGAAGGGCCTCAGTTACTAGAACTCTAGACATCCTGCCAGGAGAGAATGCAAAGTGGATGTATGGTTAGACAAAAGCCCAGGTAAAAGGAGATAGTGGAGAGAAGGCAATGTTTTGTTTTTGTTTTTTGTTTTTTAAGAGTCATGTTAATCTCTCAATAGAAAGCACAAATACTTCCGGAGAGAAGTTCAGGTTATGGGGGTATTTTCCCTCTTAGGTTGAATGTTCAGAGTTTTATTAGGAAATTTATGAATTTGATGTAAAAACGATGTACTGAAGTCAATGGACTGTACTTTTGGTATCTGTTACTGTAGTCAAAGATTGAGTCTTTAATGAACAAAGCCAAACTTTATTCTGCATGGTGACAGACAGCATAAGAGGAATCCAAGGAATCGTGAGAAAGTGAGACTTGAATAATCATTATGTATGTGTGTGTGTGTGTGTGTGTGTGTGTGTGTGTGTGTGTGTGTGAAATTATCCTACTACCCTACAAACATAATTACAAATACTGTTCTTCAATAATTAAAAAATAGTATTTCCTAAATGGAAAAAAATCTAAATATTGTCTCTGATTTCACTAAGTTGTTTTAGTGAATCTTCTTTATAGTTTTAAGTCTATTACTCTGTAAAAATCATCAGTATTATCTTAGTCATAAGAATCATCAGTAATATCTTAGTCATTAGGATTACTCGAGATAAGCAACATAACAGTATAATAATAGAGTGATTAATATTTAGTAAATTACTATTTAATAGACATATATCAAATATATACCAATATTCTATCAAATAGATAAAAGCCAGAATCTTCTTAATTAAATTGTGCCATTCTACGTAATTCAGATAGATTTTATAAAATACTTGTAATTACTTTTTGTTTTTAGGGGCCAATTTGAAATTATATAAATGAAAGTAAGAAAGAAAAGGAAATTTTCCATGAAAAAAAAAACATTGGTCCCACTGTAACTCTAACAATTTAATAAGTAAGAATCTAAGATTTAAAAGGCCCTTTAAGATTTTATCAGCAAATGTATTCATGACATGAGCTAATTTGTTTTTTTTTTAAATAAAATAGTGTATAAGCAAGGTTTATGTTTCAGATATTACTGATTAAAATTTGCAACTTGATCCATTAAAACAGGTCATTAAAATAGGTCATTCAGGACCAGGCCATGGTGACTCACACCTGTAATATTACCTACTCAGCAGGCTGAGATGGGAAGATCTTGGTTCAAAGCCAGAAAGGCAGTAAAGTTTGTGAAACTCTTATCTCCAGGCAGCCACCTAAAAAATCCTGAAATGGAGCTGTGGTTCAAGGTGGTAAAGCACTAGCCTTGAACATAAAAGCTCAAGGACAGTGCCTATATCTGAATTCAAGCCCCAGGACTTAAAAAAAAAAATCATTTAAGTGGTCAACCACGTGTTACAAAAGAAGTTAGATGCAATCATAAAGGCACAGTGGTTCAGAAACTTTTTCTTTAGCTAAAACCTTAAACTTAAATGGTCTGGTTGTTAAATGGTCTAGTTTACGATGCACAAGGCACAGAATTCAAGGGAAAAAATAGATTTTATAAAATACCTGTAATTACTTTTGTTTTTAGGGGCCAATTTGAAATTATATAAATGAAAGTAAGAAAGAAAAGGAAATTTTCCATGAAAAAAAAAAAAAACATTGGTCCCACTGTAACTCTAACAATTTAATAAGTAAGAATCTAAGATTTAAAAGGCCCTTTAAGATTTTATCAGCAAATGTATTTTTATTTCTCTAGATCAACAGGTAGGCATATTTATTAATTAATGTTGTGGCAAAATGTTAAACCTCTTGGTTATAGTTTTCATATACATATGTATGTATGTATGTATATGAAAAACGACATGAATGTTGTGTCGTGGGGCTTGGCAGTATCTGTTGACAAGAAAATCAATAAATCTATGGCACAAGTGTAGGTGATCTTATTAGAATATTAAATATTATATTCTGGATGTTATAAGGTGCTTTGTAGTACTGAGTTACTTGAGAAAGAATGACTATGAAGTAAGACTTCAAGAAGAAGAAGAAGAAAAGGGAAAGGGTTTGATGACAGGAGATTCAAACTTTGGGGACTCTATGGGGAACAAAGGAAGGACAGTCAATTCACAGGTCACATTATATGTCATGTCTGGTACTACAGAAAGGTATAAGAAGACACACCTACTACTTGAGAAGTAATGAGATTTAGTACCCTCTTGGGAGAAGTTGTTTTCCTTTGAGGGAAAAACAGAAACAAAGTTCAGAAGAGAGGCTGAAGACAAAGGAGATTTTCTTGATGACTTAGCTCAAGTTCCCAGGAGTCCAAAGTCTTTCTTTAAAAAAAAAATGAATTGATTAAGAATATTTCTATTACATTCCAAACTGCATTTAAAGAGTCTAAAAATGAGTCACAGCATTTAAGAAGAGAAACTAAATTAGAAAAAAAGTAGCAAGATGAATTATAAAGAAACATTTGTAATCAAAAGCATGTAATTCTATAAAGATGCTCTGCTGATCAGGTAAAATAAAATTAATGTGATTTCATGTATGAGAATTTGATTTGCAACTAGATTAATAGATGATTTTCTCTGACAGAAGAGGTTGATAGTTGATTAAATTTCATATACCCTGCGAGATATTGTTTCATTTTTATAATAGCTACCAATATAAAAAAACCCAACTTCACAGTTATTATTGACTTTACAACACATTTTCTTCTGTTATTTTCAAGTATTTTAGAAAAAAATATTACTCTCAAAAAGAGATACCGCATCAATATTTTTTGCCTTTTTATTCTATTCTGCAGATGCCTGTCTAGATGTCCTTTATAATTTCTGGGTCAACATTTAATTTACTCAATTAGGGCCTAGTTATGCATGTGAAATGCACTTCAGGAATTGGAGGATTGTATTAGGTATATATTGTTAGCATTATCACCACCTCTGGTCTTGAGCTCCACCCAGACCTGAGTACCTCCCTGCCCTAGAGTATACAGCTGGCCACTCTTTCTCTCCATCCATACCTACCTGCACATGCCACTTGTCCCAGAGCTACGTTCCACCTGAATGAGAGTAGATGCCATATTGCTCCATCGGGGGTATGGCCCCTCTAATAAACCTTATAATAATCTTTCTCCTGTGCCCAGTCCCCTGGGATGGTTGTGAAGAATTCTTATATATCTATCTTTATATATATACACACACACTATATATGTATGCAAGTTTGTATAGCACATATATTCTTTATCATTTTCAGTCATACAAAGAGATTTTAATTCAACATGTCATTTTGTAAGTATAATGCCTCTTGTACAATGTCACCCCTATGATCATCTCCCCAGCTCTTCCAACTGCACCTTTATCTTCAAGTTATTTGACCCTATTTTCACAGCTATACATTGAATCCAATGACTGTATCTGTCTACTTTTCCTCTCTCTATTTATCTGCCCTTCTTCCCATAAACATTTATCTCCAACAAAACATGCTTCAGCTTTCTGATACTAATTTTGTTACACTGGATGTTGGTTGTTCAGAAGGTTACACCATTATAATTCTCCCCTAAGTATACTATACCTTAGTCAATTTGTATATGCACATATATTGTCTTTTTGTTAGTTAAGCCATGTTTTTTTTAAGCCATGTTTTTAATATAGTTTTGTTTAATATAGTTCCTGCCTATTGTAGACTGTTATTTTCCAATTTTCTATAGATAGTGAAGCTTACAAAATTAAAAATAGATAAATCATAACATTTTGCTAATTTTAGTGTTCAAAACTGAGTATTTCCAGAACATCCCTGTATCTATATTACTGATATTGAAGTCACTGCCTTTCCTTCCCCAATCAGGAAAGTGAATCCTTTCTGCTGCTGACTTCTTCATAGAGTCATTTGTTAGTATTAATTTTAAGATAGTTTGTAGTAGTTACCATGAGAACTACAGTTTAAGATCAACATTTTAGAAAGAATTAATTTTCAAGGCTTTACTTTAATAAGTATACTTAACATGATATTAAACACAAAGCATCACAATACAGAAGATAGGGACTTCTGATAATTAATTTAAATGTATAGGTATTTCTAAAGCTTTATATTCCACAGCATGACCCAAATCAACAGGAAGATTGGATCACTTAATTCTAGCATCTCTGTTGTGCTAACAGGGTAATTGTACTCATTCATAGGAAAGGCTCAGTAAACGCTTTTAATGCAAAGTCTGAGGCATTTACCTCCATGGGAAGTGAAGAAAGACAAGCGTCCTCACTGAGAAATTGTGGAAGAAGATAAGGGTCACTAGGACACACTGGTCTCTCATTTCACTTGTCATTTTTACTTCTCTTATTCACAGCCATTCAGGAAATCTTGGTGGTGATGTTCATCCTATGCAATCACATCCAAGAACCATTTAAGAGAAGTATTTCCACTGTATGGAAAAGTTTAGCTCTCATTTTGGCATTGTAATTTTATTATAAGGCTTTTATCCCCCAAAGATTTATTTACTTAAGTGATATCAATACAATGTACTATTGAAGACAGTGCAATTTTCTTTTTGTTCCCTTAAATCATCACCTTTGGACAATTTTGATGCTTATTAACACTGCCACAGCTGGTGTTCTGGCACAGACAGAATTGAAAGTAACACTTTTCAACTCTGCTGCTTATCAGTAGCATCTGGTAAAGACTGGGAGGGAACATGGCAGACACTTTTGACTAATAATATAGGTGGGATTTTTTTTCTGTGCATTTTATTCCTTTTGCTAATTGTATTCCATAGTCCAAAGAAAATGACCTCTCTTTCACATGGAAACATTAAAAATACAGATTTTCAGGCTGCTTCTAGATTTGCCAAATCAAAGTGAATAGACAAGATATTTTGCATTTTAAAATAAGTACACCATTTTAAGAAGTAATGGTCCATTCTCAAATACAAATAAGATTAATTCTGCATATTCTATGTTAACTAAGTTATATAGTAATTCTGCATATTCTGTGTTAACTAATTTATATAACTGTATTATGTAACTATATTGTGTAACAACAGATTATCCTTAATCTGGTCATGATATATATACTGTTCTGGTTAAAATATTCATCAGCATCAAGAAAATTCAGGAAAGGAGTGACCATACCAAAACATAAAACATCATAGGGACTGGCAAGTTGGCTCATGCATGAGACCCTCCCTGGGTTCGATTCCTCAGTACCACATAAGCAGAAAAAGTCGGAAGTGGTTCTGTGGCTCAAGTGGTTGAGTGCTAGCCTGGAGCTGAAGAGCTGAGGGACAGCACCCAGGCCCAGAGTTCAGGTCCATGACCAAACAAAAACAAAAACAAAAAACAAAAATATCATGAGGCAGTAGGAAAGCAAATAGCAGCATCTCTACGGGTTGTTTGCTAAGCATAATTTGATCTAGGCAAACTACAAATAATCATAGATATTAAAACTAACTACAAGGACCTGAGGGACACTACCACTACAACCCCTTAAAAGGCCCTTGGTTCCTGAGTCTCAGCTGGCAGTGGTCATAGGCCCCCTTCATCGCCTATTCGGCAGTAAGTAGCCGAAACTGAGCTAGATGCCTCCCCACCCCCAAGTCCTGAGAGCCTTCAGGGAATACTCAGAGGGAGGAAATGAACGAAAATATCAGCCCACTGATTTAAAGCATCCCCCAACCCCCCACCACCACACACCCAACTGTGACCACAACCACCCAGGGGAGGGTCTTGGTCCTTCTATAATTCAGGCCAGCCCTCCTGCAAGTCACCATCCTATGGCTACCACACAGGAGTGCGTCTTGTTTGCTTCAAATTTGATAAACTGCCAAAAAGTGAAGGAGGGACAATACAAAACAGCCAAACCATTGCAGGGTCCTGCTGGCTGCTTACTCTCCCAGTGGCCTTTACTTTTCTCTTTAATTCAATAAATTCAATAAACTCAATAAATTCAATAAAACTGTGAAACGACAGACAACAAAGATTTGCTAAGCTCCATAACCAATATTTTTCAGAGATTGCTTTAAAGTAAAATTCAAAATGAAAGTTGTATACATAATAATACATTCTATTCTCTCTATATATATATGTTTAAAATATGTAAAAATAGTTGAACTATAAATTCCTTGGCTTTTATATTTATAACTCAGGTAAAATGGAGAGACAAGTACGTCAAATATGTTAGACAGAGCATTATACGCATGGAAGACCAGGCTTCACTTTTTACACATATGAAAATACACAAACAATTTTTGCATTGGGGACTGTATACATATTTTAAAATGTAATAGTAGTTATGACTATCTTGCTCAAATGTAAAAGCACAAAGAACTGTAGGAAAATATTTGTCAGAGACATGGAAGTTGCAAAGGTAAGAAAGGCCACTACTCTTAATGACATGTACAATTTTATGGTTCATAGGAAATGGCTTTTTGATGTTTGTAATTATGTTTTAAACATTTTACCATTAGTCAGGATGCAGTACTATTGTATGCACAATACAATATTGATGACCCTTGCTATTCAGTACTTGAAAGCAACTGATTTATCATTCAGAAAAAAATAATTTACAACTGTATTTTTTTCATATTTTAGGAGAATTACTTATATGAAAGAATTGTTTCCAGTACAAGCACAGCTAGATTGAAAAGGCTGGTACCGATTGCTCCTGGATCTGTAAAATATAGTAAATGCAGAATTCTTACACATATTCATACGCACACCTCTGGATTGAGCTTCAATAAATTCTAACTTCACATATTCATTTAAAATTCTCTGAACAGAAAAACTGGCATGGAAGAAAGAATGTCTCATTGACTCTAAATTATAGAGAAGGGCCATAAGAAGCCGAACTCTCACCTGATCATGTGTAAATGCCTTCCTTAATGGAAAAGACAGAGTTTCCTCTGGTGATAATGAAGACAGTAGTTTGTTCTAACATATATTTTTCTGTTCATAGCAATTGTTGGAGCTCTTAAAATTAAGTGTTCTAATTACTTAATGTTTATGAGGTAACAAAATACTATATCCTAAGATAGTCTGTGATTTTCATTATGTCTTGGATAGTTCCCATTTGTTCCATAAGACCAAATATTTAATGCCTAAAACTGAGCCATCTCTGACCAAGATTTATTTCATCATTCTTTGTCTCAACTTTGTGTATAGCATTATAGTTCTGTCATCTAGGAATGTTACAGCATTACTGTTATTATGATCGTTCTTTCTCTATTTTACCTATCTACTTTACACAGTCACTTCCAGACTTACCAAAATGTGTCATGTTTTGGTATCCTTCTAGGATGTATTATATGCTGGCACCTCTAACTATAATGATTCCCTCATCTCAATTAGAATCGATTCCTACTGGTTCTCCCTCTCCATTCAGAAATCTTTCTTCATCTTTCTCATGAGTACACGTCTAAGTCAAGATGATGAAATGTGTAAGAAATTCAGCTTCATGCATGCCACTGGGATGTGTGAAACTGATCATTGTCATTGGTTAAGGGAAAAGCAAGATCTTCTGAACCTAAATTTCTTCTACATATGTTGTGTGCACATAATCAAGAGATGAGTTCTGTGTGACTAACATTGGACCCAAGAGAATTGTGCTGAAAGCTTACCGGGTTCATAATGTTTTTGTGTGTCTTCTTCCTCTAGCTATTTTTTGTGGATTTTGTAATGAACCAGAGTATCTTGTGTGTCTTTTCAACTATCCTTATAGAGATATGCTTCATAAAACTTGTGAGGAAGCATTTTTTATTCCCAGAATCTGGCCTTCAGTATATGCTGAAAAATATAAACACTCCTTCTTGAACAAAATTCTAGAATAAGTTTAAAAGATTAATTTATGTCCTAGAAATCAAACTAAATCACAATAGATACAATTAAAGATTTCATCTCTCTATGAAGTGATCCATGATGACACATGAAAAATCATTTAAACTTATATCACTTGAGCATTTTAACTAACAATATTTTCTTTTTCTATTGGTGTCCACTGAACTCAATTAATGGCCTATTATTTGGGCCAACTGAAATAATGTTATGCATGTTTACATTCTTTGCAAACATGCAAACATGTTTTCTTTGGAAAACATGCAGAATGACGTTACTTGTGAAATTTACATAAAAGGTGGGGAAAAAAAGAAAGCAAACCAGGATATTCACTTATTAATTCATTTAAAGAGCCTAGGCTGAAGTTAAGCACATATTACTGAAAAAATGCTAGTAAACCTTTTTCTCTAATATTTTGCTCTAAAAGCTTTCACTATCTTATTTATTGTACCAAAAATGTACAAATACAATACTGACATCAGATGTATACGATTAACTCCTATTGCCACAATCCTATTCAAAATACACAGAATATGCATTGCACAGAATTCCAACTTCATTGCTTAATTATTTAGTTTTCTTTTTGCCTAACTCTTGCTACATGTTTTTATTAAAAATTAAATTTACAGACATGTTTCTTTGACAATGCTTGAGCACATTCAATCATGCTCATTTTTCCAGAATATTTCCAAGTAAATAATTTCTTTGTTGGTAAGATTAGTTGTATTTTTCTTCCATCTCCTCAGCAAATGTTTGTGTGTATGAGTGAGTGTGGAGCAATACCATTCTAATGAGCAATAAAAACAGGAATGTAACCAAGAAGGTGATTTGGCAACCCTAAGGAATAAATATAAACTCCAAGGGAGCTAGAGTGCTCAGTTTTAATTATTTAGGATTATATCTGGGAATGAACTCACAGCAGATCCAGCTCCTTCTCTGCTTGTTTGCTGCCCTGGGTACCATTTCTTATCTGGACCTGCAGAATCTAAGGTGGGATGATTTATGCTTCTCTGAATCTAAATCTCCTAGGAAGTAATTAGCCATGGCTCCCATGCCCATCATCATTAGTGAGTAACTCTGTCACTGATAAAATCTGCCTGGAAGATAGGGCAGAGAGAGGAGACTGTGCAAGTATATTCAACTTAGCTCTCCTCTTTCATAACATTGAATCTTAGAAGGCTCAGGATGTGAAAATATGCCAGGAGTGGAGGACTAATCTTCTAATTAACTCTCTGTATTCTGAAATGCTGTGGTTGTGGTTAGTTGGTTTTAACTATGGAAATTCCCCCCCATAATAATAATTTTTATTAAATGATGTTATTATAATATAGTGTTATATTTTATAATGTACAGTTTAACTACTGTAGTAAATACTTCAGCTTGGACTTCAGCAATGCCCTCATAAGTGAACATTTAGTGAGCATAAACAACATGCTAAAATTTACACAAAAATTATATTTAATTGCTCCAAAGCTTTTAAAGTGGTATTATTTCTGTTTTACATAAAGATGTAAAAACTGAGCTAAAAGTAGGTTAACCACTAGATTATAATAGAGGCCATCTTCAATTCATTTCCATAAGACTCTAGACTCTAGAAGTCATGCTCTTTTGGTTATACTATAAAATCTTCCCAGATCCAGTCTAAAATTGTTAGTTCTGTTGTACTGACAATAGAGTAGCCCTTCACTACCATACATATTTTAAAAAAAAAATCAATGAAGTTTTTTTTTTTAATCATGTTTAAAGAAATGTAAGTCTAAGCCGGGCGCCGGTGGTTCATGCCTGTAATCGTAGCTACTCAGGAGGCTGAGATCTGAGGATCACGGTTCAAAGCCAGCCCGGGCAGGAAAGTTCAGGAGACTCTCATCTCCAATAAACCACTAGAAACCCAGAAGTGGTGCTGTGGCTCAAGCAGTAGAGTGCTTGCCTTGAGCTGAAGACCACAAGGACAGTGCCCAAGCCCAGAGTTCAAGCCCCACAACCGACAAAAAAAAAAAAAGAACTGTAAGTCTAATTATTTATCTACTTCTCTCTTTAAAGCAGCCTTAATAATGGACTGGAAGACTTATTTTCATAGCCTAAGGCATTGGGCTATTGCTGAGACTGAAACTAAAATGGAATTTGTGAAGTATAACAATGAGGTTGGTAGCCTGGGAAGGCCCTGGAAGGTGTCCTGACTTTGTTCAGGGACTAGATAATTTTAGTGCATGAATAGTCAGATATGACATAGGTTTCTTGTTTGTGTTTCCTCAGAGGGATCCAGCAACATTAATTACTAGTGACTATTTTACCACAGTAGGTATTCAAAGTTAAGATCATACTAATCATACTATTAGAGAAAGAGAATTAAGGACAACCAATATCTGACATTGACTTCCACAATTAAATAGTCTACTGAAAGTGCACTTATGCTAGATGCCAGTGGCTCATCCTTATGATCCTACCTACTCAGGAGGCTGAGAACTAAGGATCATGGTTCCAAGCCAGCCTGGGCAGGAAAGTCTGACACTCTTATCTCCAATAAATTCTCTGAAAAAGCTGGAAGTGGACCTGTGACTCAAGTGGTAGAATGCTAGCCCTGAGCACAAAAGCTCAGGGATAGCACCCAGGCCCAGAGTTCAAGCCTGAAGACCTGAGAGAGAGAGAAAGAGAGAGACAGACAGACAGAGACAGAGACAGAGAGACAGAGACAGACAGAGAGGAGAGAAAAGAAAGAATGAAAGAACAAAAGAAAGAAAGAAAGAGAGTGAAGGGGAAGGAAGGAAGGAAGGAAGGAAGGAAGGAAGGAAGGAAGGAAGGAAGGAAGGAAGGAAGGAAGGAAGGAGGAAAGGCAGGGAGAGAAAAAGAAAAGAAAAAAAGAAAGTGTACTTCCTATAAAAAACAGCTTGCAATTTACAGTATATGGTTATAATAATAAAGAACGAAGGCTTAAGTACACAATACAGAAAAAGAAAAAGAAAAACTTGTAATTCATAATTGTGGGAAGAGTGACAACCTGTAAGTTTTCCCAGACGTAAGCATTAAGCTAACTGATAAATCATGGAGATTTAGCAAAGAATGTTGAAGCATATTTAATGACTCCAAAGAGAGCAAGAATAAGAAAGAAATGGTGAGAAAAAAATGAAACAGTCCACCCAGAAAAAATTAAAAGAACACATTAAAAAACGATGAGGTCAGTTATTAACCAAGAATACTGTACCCAGCTAAACTCTCCTTCATAACCAAAGGTCAAATAAAAACCTTCCATAACAAAGAAAAACTGAAACAATGTATCTCCACCAGACCAGCCCTACAAAAGTTGTTCTACACACAGAAAACCAACAAAACCACAATAAAGACCAAGAAACCAAACCCAAACGGAGAATCCAAGAACCATAGGATGAACCAAGCTGTTGCAGCCCCCAAAAAGGGGGATAAAATGGCAGGAACTAGCAAACACCTCTCAGTCCTAACTCTCAACATAAATGGACTTAACTCTCCAATTAAGAGACATAGACTGTCTAGTTGGATTAAAAAGCAAGATCCTTCTATCTGCTGCCTTCAAAAGTCACACCTTGCCCCTAAAAACAAACATATTCTGAAAGTGAAAGGCTGGAATAAAATCTACCAAGCAAATGGCCCCCATAAACAAGTGAGAGTGGCAATCCTAATATCAGATAAAATAGACTTCAAATTACAATTAGTGAGAAGAGATAAAGAAGGTCGCTACATACTAATTAAGGGTTCTCTCCTTCAGGAGGATATTACAATTCTAAATATCTATTCACCAAACAACAGAGCACCCAAATTTATCCAAGAAATACTTCTTTCCCTCAAATCTCACATAGATCCAAAGACAGTAATTGTTGGGGAATTTAACAAACCACTATTCCCACTAGATAGACCAACTCAGCAAAAACTCAACAGAGAAACCTCAGATCTAAACAACTGCATAGATCAACTAGATTTAACAGACATCTACAGAATATTTCACCCAAAAGCATCGAACACACATTTTTCTCAGCAGCACATGGAACATTTTCCAAAATAGACCACATTTTAAGTCACTAAGCAAATTTGTCCAAATTCAGAAACATTGAAGTTATACCTTGCATTCTCTCAGACCACAAGGGAATAAAATTAGAACTCAACACCAAAAGCCACCAAAGAAAGTCCTGTAACACATGGAGGCTGAACAACACACTGTTTAATCACCAGTGGGTCATGGAAGAGCTTAGAGAGGAAATTCAAATGTTCATGATATTCAACAAAGATGAACACACAAATTACCAGCTCCTCTGGGACACAGCAAAGGCAGTACTCAGAGGCAAGTTTATAGCTCTGAGTTCATACATCAACAAATTGGAGAGATCTGAAACCAACAATTTAATGAGACATCTGAACCACCTTGACAGAAAGAAATCATTAAAATTAAGTCAGAAGTAAACGAATTAGAATCCAAAAAAAAAAAAAAAAAAACATAGAAAGAATCAACAAAACAAAGAGTTGGTTCTTCGAAAAAATTAACAAAATTGACAGACCCTTAGCAAATCTTATCAGAAAAAGAAGAGAACATACCCAAATAAATAAACTCAGAGATGAGAATGGGAACATCACCACAGAAACAACCAAGATTCAGAACATTATAAGGGAATATTTCTCAAACCTTCATGCTAATAAGTTTGACAACTTGGCAGAAATGGACCTTTTCCTAGCAAATATCGACATGCCAAAACTAAACCAAGATGAGTTAAACCATCTTAACAGGCTCATATCAAGCATTGAAATAGAAACAGCAATAAGAGACCTCCCAGCTAAGAAAAGCCCTGGACCAGATGGACTTATAGTGAAATTCTACAAGCCCTTCAAAGCAGAGCTCACACCAATACTCCTTCAACTCTTCAATGAAATTGAAAGAGAAAGTTCACTACCGAACTCATTCTATGAAGCCATCATAACCCTCATCCCAAAACTAGGCAGGGACTCATCAAAGAAAGAGAACTATAGGCCCATTTCTTTGATGAACATCGATGCAAAACTTCTCAATAAAATTTTGGCCAATCGACTTCAACAATTCATCCAAAAAATCATACACCATGATCAAACAGGATTAATTTCAGGGATGCAAAGCTGGTTTAATATACACAAATCAATTAATATAATTCATCACATCAAGAAGAGCAAGCCTAAAAACCACATGGTTATCTCAATAGATGCAGAAAAAGTATTTGATAAGATCCAACACCCCTTTATGATGAAGGTTCTGGAAAAATTAGGAATCCAGGGAACATTACTCAATACAATAATGGCTGTATATGACAAACCTACAGCCAGCATTATACTAAATGGTGAAAAACTAAAGCCATTTCCTCTTAACTCAGGAATGAGACAAAGATGTCCATTCTCTCAACTTCTCTTCAATTTAGTATTAGAATGCTTAGCTACAGCAAAAAGGAAAGATACAAACATAAAAGGGATCCAAATAGGGAAAGTTGAAGTAAAACTCTCCCTCTTTGCAGATGACATGATCTTGTATTTAAAGAATTCCACAGACTCCATTCCCAAATTACTCAAGCTGATTCAAAATTTTGGCAAAGTAGCAGGGTATAAAATTAACCCTCAAAAATCAATGGCTTTTCTGTATACCAACAATGAGAAAAGTGTGGCTGAAAGGAACTCCATTCATATTAGCCCCACAAAAAATAAAATGCCTAGGAATTAACTTAACCAAAGAAGTGAAGGACCTCTATGATGAAAACTTTAAAAAACCTGAAAAAGGAAATCAAAACAGAACTTAGAAAGTGGCAAAAACTCCCATACTTCTGGATTGGAAGCATCAACATCTTGAAAATGGCAATAGTTCCCAAGGCTATCTACAAATTCAATGTGATACCTATCAATATTCCAGCCTCATTCTTCAAGGAAATAGAAGAGGCAATCCAAAAATTCATATGGAACAATAAAAGACCCCAAATAGCAAAAACGATCCTCAACAGAAAGAACAGTGCTGGAGGAATATCAATACCAAATTTCAAACTCTACTACAAAGCCATAGTAATCAAAACAGCTTGGTACTGGCACAAGAACAGACCTCAGAACCAATGGAATAGAATTGAAAACCTAGATGACCTATAGTCATCTAATCTTCGATAAGGGAGCTAAAACAATAGAATTGAAGAAAGACAGCCTCTTCAGTAAATGGTGCTGGCAAAACTGGTTAATCACTTGTAGAAAACTAAAGCTAGATCCTTATATATCACCCTGTACCAGAATCAACTACAACTGGATCAAAGACCTCAGAATCAAAGCAGATACTCTGAAAACATTACAGGATGGAATAGGAGAAACCCTATGTCTCCTTGGCACAGGCTGAAATTTTCTTAATAGAGACCCAGAAACACAACAAATCAAAGAACGGCTGGACAAATGGGATTACATGAAATTGCAGAGCTTCTGCATGGCAAAGGACAATAGCTAGCAAGATCAATAGAAAGCCCACAGATTGGGAGAAGATCTTCACTAGCCATACAATGGACAAAGGTCTCATATGTAAAATATACCTGGAATTCAAAATATTAAATCCCCCAACAAAAATTCTCAAAGAAACAACTGCCTGATAAATAACTGGGCTAAAGACTTAAAGAGAAACTTCTCTGAAGAAGAAAGAAGGATGGCCAATAGACACATGAAGAAATGTTCAACCTCCCTAGCCATAAAAGAAATGCAAATCAAAACAACACTGAGATACCACCTCACCCCAGTTAGAATGGCTATAACTAAGAACTCTAATAACAGCAGATGCTGGAGGGGATGTGGACAGAAGGAAACCCTATTGCATTGTTTGTGGGAGTGTAAAATTGTTCAACGACTTTGGAAAGTAGTATGGAGGTTCCTCAAAAGACTCCACATAGAGCTCCCCTGTGACCCAGCAATACCACTTTTGGGCATTTACCGGAATGATCACAAACAAGACATTAAAAAAGCTACCAGCACAACTATGTTTATTGCAGCATTATTTTCCATAGCTAAGATACGGAACCAACCCAGATGCCTCTCAGTAGATGAATGGATCAAGAAAATGTGGTATATATACACAATTAAAGTCTATGCCTCCATCAGAGGCATTGTTTGGAAATGATAAGACTTGGAAAATACTATATTAAGTGAAGTAAGCCAGGCTCAAAGAAACATAGGTCCCATGGTTTCCCTTATTAGCAATTACTAGTATATGTCTGAGACAAGCAGAAATGGTCAGATAAGTTGATGTTAGGTGAAATAACACCAAGATAAGGACTCAAATGTTTTTTCTTTCTTGCGATTGTTTCTAACATATTTATAAGATGATTTTTTTGTTGCTTTGTATGTCCGTCCCCCACAATATATGCCCTGTTTTCACTGTATTTGATGTTGGTATAATTTGTGGAAGGGAAGGGAAAAAACAAATCGTCTAAATAGAGATACAGGTGAACCCATGGCAACAATGAGGTGTACAAGACTTTATGTTGAAAAATGAACTTTACAACTTGGCCGTTGGGGGGGACACTAAGGGGGAGTAGATGTGGGGTGGGGTGGTGGGGGGAGATAGGAAGGGATGGGAAGGAGAAACAAAGGAGGAGGCAACAATGCTTGATAAGAAATGTACTCATTACCTTGTCCATGTAATTGTAACCCCTCTGTACGATATTTTCACAATAAAAAAAAATGTTGAGGTTGGGAAAGTAAAGAAAATTAATCACAGGCCACATGTAGTTACAGGAATCAATTAAGGAAAATAAAATGCTACCGTGTGGTACCTTCCTTTGTTTATTTGCTATTAAAGTGTTTGAGAAGAAAAAAAAAAAGAACAGGTAGACTTTCACTATGATGAGGTCACTTGGGGCAGAGTAAGATGTGGGCTGGGGAAGAGATGCATGTGGACTGTGGAGTCCTTAGAGCTGAGGGTGGCCCTGTGTGGTCAACCATTAGACCAGTGTAAGCATTGTCCACAGCTTGCAAGCAAGATAAATGCAGATATCAAGAAATACTCATTATATACTTTTATAGCATTTTGACAAAGAATGTCTTTTGAGTACATTTCTGTAAGATTTTTGAAAAACAGTTGTTTCAGAGATTTGCCCCCTTGTGAAAGACTTTATGGGGGAAAAAGTCTATTTGTTTCATGACAAACATTTCAGGAGCACTGAGCTGCACCAGGTATAGGTAGCGGGCGTAACGTCTGCACAAGCAGATATACTCAGAAAACTTCCAGAGAAACATGAGGTCTTCAAATTTAAGTAGTTTTGGATGGTGAGGGAGAGAAATGCTAGGCAAAAGCAAAACTGGTACTGGAGACAGACGTGGTTATTTTTATATTTGTACCTATGACATTCTTTTTTTTCTTCTAGTAGAAGGTTGTTTTTCTTCAGGAAAATCTCCCTGAAGGAAATTTCCATCCTCCACAATCAGGCCATGTTGTCTAGGAATGTATCAGGCTGCATAGTCTAGAAAAGACTCATGATTCACCTAAATCAATCTTACTAGGGTTAACGTGCCTGAGACCTTAGAGTAAGTAGTACACCTGAGATTTATGGAAATTTGACTCTGCTAGAGGCCAACAGAAAGTTGAAGAACTAAGGTAACTCAGTGAAATTTTAAATGAAGAAGAGCTTATCCTGATGGTATGAAATGAACCCCGAAAGAAGCTAGAAACAACCCTCCCTATAAAGTTCTCTTTTATGGAATCAGCACATTCACTTTCTCTAAGCCAGACTGAGTGTTCTTTCACCTGAAAATTATAGAGCTCTT
The DNA here is from genome assembly GCF_019054845.1 of Dipodomys spectabilis. Classification (NCBI taxonomy): domain Eukaryota; kingdom Metazoa; phylum Chordata; class Mammalia; order Rodentia; family Heteromyidae; genus Dipodomys; species Dipodomys spectabilis. The sequence goes on from NW_024870792.1 coordinate 8,127,552, forward strand.
AGCAACGTCTCTGGTTAATATGAGGAACCCTGGAGGTTAATACTTGTCTGTCACAGGTCTGATTTGGGAGGTGTTCTTATGTGACATTAAGGTCTTTTTTAGAAGTGGATTATCTTCTGGTCAGATGTCTGAAGATAGCATTCAGGAATAAGATCCAGGTAGGAAATTCTTTAAGAGGATAGATGGAGATTTAAATCATTGGAGTGAAGCAGATTGCCCAGAGTCGAAGAAAGACAAAAGAAGTCCAGCAGATTGCCCAGAGTCGAAGAAAGACAAAAGAGGCCCAGGCATAAATCTCAAAGTAACAGTGATACTTGGGTACATAGAAAGAACAACCAGCAAAAACAACTTGAAAATAGAGAGACAGGAAGAATAGCATGAATTCAAAGAAACTTCATAAAATAAAAAGGAAAGCCGTTTGCAAGTAATTAGGAAGCACTTCACCAGAAAACAAGACGAAATAGGAATAAATCTATTATATAATTAAAATTGAATAATGCAGTATTAGGAAGATATATAGAAAAATGTGAGATAATTTTAAGGTCATAGACTGGTAGATTTAGATATATTTCTCTCTATGGAAGAATGAGAGAAAATTATGAGAGTCTAATTTTCTGTGAGAAAGAAAGACCTAAAGTAGAAAAGTGATGGGCAAACATTCACAGACATAAAACATTGCACAAAATGTAAAGAGTCATTAGGTCCCGTTTTAGGGATAAATCTTACTGAAAAGGAAAACCAAAATTAAATGAAGGATTCAGGAACAAAAAAGACATGGTAAGTAGAATAAAGGTCCTCTAAATCCATTTCATATGAAATTAAGATCAAGTATCTACAGAACTATGATTTAAAACAAAATGGAACTGATGCAGATCCTGGCAAGTAAAACCGAAATAGAAAACAAAATGAGGGGACTGGAGCACGTTAGCAGGAGAAATTGTGAACTGGCTCTTCACCTTATCACTCAAAGATACACACTGTCAAAGACACAAATGCGCTGTTCAGAAGAATGTCATACACTTAATGACTTTCATAATCATCTTCCTTTAACCTTAAAGCCATCTTCAAGGATTAATATATATATTATGACAAGGAAATACATGCCTATAATTTAGTAACTCGTTTGATTCACTTTGAAGTAACGCTCATAATGCAATCACTTTTATAAAACTCTTTCTCCTATCCATCCTCAATCTCTGTTGCCTTACTCACAGCTTATTTAACAATTTAGATACTTAATGAAGAATATTAATTAGTGGATATGTGAGCATTAAATAAGATAGATGCCAAGTGCTTGTAAGGTTACTAGTAGAGCTGCCATGTACAATGTTTAATATTATGTTCTTATGTTTATATCCACTTTTGTACTTAAATTTGTTCAAAAGAGACATCAAAGATATTGTTAATAAAAGTTAACACTAGGTCACTTCTTCCAGGTAAGAATTTTTTTTTTTTTGGATCAGGTATGGGACTGAACTCTGGGTCTGGGCACTGCCCCTCGGGCTCTTCAGCTCAAGGCTAGCACTCTACTACTTGAGCCACAGCACCACTTCCAGCTTTTTCTGCATATGTGATGCTAAGGAATCAAACCCAGGGCCTCATGCAAACAAGACAATCACTCCACTACTGAGCACCTTTCCAGCGCTCCAGGTAGAATTTTAAGCAATATGTTAACTTTAATACTTGTGTACATTTTATACTGGTTAAATTAGAATTATTCATCATTCTTCTGGCATAGTTATTCTTACAAAAGATAACAAATTACACTCCTACTAATGTAAACATTTGTCAACATTTTGGCTTATTTTCCATATGCCTTAAATAAAAATGCATCCTTTCTCAGTTTCTGATTGCAAAAAATGACCTGAGGTCTTTATCTCCCCAGCAACTTCTCTTTCTACTGCTCGCCTATCACAATAGTGCAAAGAGGAATCCTCTGATAACACCTGATGGACAAGGACTGACACAGGAGTCGACTTTTGGAATATAATTCAAAAAGTTCAAAAGAAAAATGACATTTCCAACAGAAAGAAAAATAATAGAAGATGAAAAGTATTTTCCCAACACACAACAGAATATCATTCTTATATGTAAAAATAGGCAAAACTGTTGTGAGATGAAGTTCCCCATTGTTCACAACATTAGAAGGCAAAAAAGAAAAATACTTTGAGTGTGTGTGTGTGTGTGTGTGTGTGTGTGTGTGTTTCTAAAGGATGAAATAGCTGGGCTATTTCTCTTGGAAAGAAACTGTGTGTGTGTGTGTGTGTGTGTGTGTGTGTGTGTGTGTGTGTGTGTGTGTGTGTGTGTGTGTGTGTGTGTGTGTGTGTGTAGTGAGCTGGCCCCTTATCTTATCTCACATCATTGGAATAGAAGGATAAGGAAACCGAAACCTTCTCTTTCTAATTAATACAAGAATCCACTGTATCCATGGAGGACTGATTGTAAGACTCACACAGATACCAAATAACAGATGCTAAAGTTCCTACATAAAATGGCATAGCATTTCTGTATAACCCATGCACATTCTCTCACTTATTTAAAATTATTTCTGTAATAGTACAATGTGAATGTTAGGTAAATAATTATTCTGTATTGTTTAGAGAATGATTGGAACAAAAATAGTTTATATATGTTCTACACGTCCCCTTCCCTCCCAATATTTTCCATCTGCATTTGGTTGATTCTATACGCAGATATGGATTCCATGGTGTGAAGGGCCCACTATTTAAAATGCAACCGCTATGTTGATTATGTTCAAGCCTGAAGCATTTCCATAACCCTGGTGCTTCTTGCCACACTTTACCTTCCAAAGAATTATTTTCCTTATTAATCTTATTTCTGATTTTTCCAAGAGCTATTTTTTTTTTTGTTTTGTTTTTTGGCAGGGGTGGGGATAGAGGGCCTGAGGCTTGAAGTCAGGGCCAACACACTATCCCTGAATTTTTTTTGCTTGCTCAATGCTAATGTTCTAACACTTCATTTCTGGGTAGTTTTTGGGAGGATAACTGGCAATAAGAGTCTCATGGACTTTCCTGCCCAGATTGGCTTCAAACTGCAATCCTCAGATCTTAGCCTCCTAAATAGCTAGGATTATAAGGTTGAGCCATTAACACTTGTCTTTTCTAGAGCTTTTAAGAAGAAAAAAACTCACCTCTTTGCTGATTAGAGGTATTGTATATTTTATTTTGGTCAATCAGTAAAACCACTCTTGAAATGATATTGATAAATGCATCTTTGACCTTTCTGAAACAAGTGTTTCTTTTCTGTTTCCTTATTGTCCCTACTTTTGCTTTCTGCTCAGTTTCCAGTGTCACGTCTCACGCTTCAGACAGCCACTGCTTGCCAAGTGAGAAACCGAGTCACAGATTGACTTCCAGAGACATTCTTTGGGTATGAACTTAGGGTCAAATGTATTTATGTACAAATAAAAACCAAGTGATAAATATACCCAACATTTATAAAATTCCTCATTTATAACTAAGAATTCTTAAAGAAGTTTTTTTAGAGACATGAGTAACACCAGGCCTTTTTATGGACAGATAAAAATTTTACGGAAGGATACTTCTAAGCAGAAGTGTCTGTAAGCTTTATGGTAGAGACATATACTTAGACTCTGTCAAAAACAAAAATAAGGGAAATGGTGCTGGGAATGTGGCTTAGTGGTAGAATGCTTGCCTAGCATTCATGTAGCCCTAGGTTCAATTCCTCAGTACCACATAGACAGAAAATGGCAGAAGTGGCATTGTGGTTCAAGTAGTAGAGCACTAGCCTTGAGCAAAAGGAAGCTTAGGGACGGGGCCCAAGCCTTGAGTTCAAGTACCAGGAATGGAAAAAGAAAAACAAAACAAAAAACACTAAGGGAAATAAAATTTATACAGAGTCTAGACAGTGTGGCAACAGTATAAGGGAGCCACCATACATAGACTTCATTTAGTCTGCCTAGCTCACATCTCTGCCAAACCTCAGGCTGCTTTTAAATGCTATCCAAATAAGTGATTGACAGATGAAACAATTACACACATAATGGATGTAAATAGAGCAAGAATGTATATCTATTCTATTTGATATTGGATTCAATTGTGTTTCAGGTGACTAAGTTAATTTCTTTACAATTGAGAATAGTATATTTCAACAAAAGGAAAAAAATAAGGTTGTTGAATAGATATCTCCATCTAATGTCTATACCTATTTTTTCTACATTTTATAAACTTAAGCAAAGCACTTAACCTCTATGGGCCTCAAATAACTCTATTAAGGAAATGATGAGACTGTAATTAGGAATTCTATGGTCTTTTTGATCATTTAATGATCTTAAGTCTGTAACAAACAATGTCTTTAAAAAAATAAATGAGGCAACACTGTAGTATACAGTGAAATGTTACAAATAACAAGTAAAATGATTAGTTTCTATTCAGAAATTTCTAGCAGCTATATTACACTTTTTAGAACATTCTCATTTGAATAATAATCATATACAATTATGACTTCCAAAAACATGTTTAATTATGTGAGAGAACTTGGGAGAAGGGAAGTAAGCATTCTCTTTAAAATAGGCATATGTTTTTCAGAAATTAAATTGATAACATACATCCATTCCAAGAACTGAGACAAAGTAATACTCAGTGTTTGTTGTTATTTTGTTTTCATTTATTCTTATGCTGTATAAGCTTATACTAGCTATAAAAACTATAAATCAAGTTATTTTATGCTCATCCTATTTGTTTTCACATTTTTAGCACTGCAAATATTTTATAGCTTCCCATTACAAAAGGCAAAGGAAAATAACATTTTATAGATTTTTACTTTCCTCTGAAATGTGTACCAGTGATGCTTTGGTACATATAAGAACATTTCAAATGGTTATATATGCAGATATATTGATGTGTTATGGAATATATAATTTTCTCCTTGGGAAAAAGTAACAGCTAATAGTTAGTTTGCATGCTTATTCTTTCACTATGTTTGGAATGAGTATCAATTGTATGAATTAGTATAAGGAAAAACTAATGAAGTTTGTCGTTGTTGTTGTCATTTGTTCTTGTTGTTGTTGTTCTGGCCCTGGGGCTTGAATTCAGCCTGAGCACTGTCCCTGAGCTTTAGTGCTCTATCACTTGAGTTATAGCTTCACTTCCAGCATTTTGCTGGTTAATCGGACATAAAACTCTCATAGTATTTCCTGCCCATGATCTTCAAAGCTCAGCCTTCTGAGTAGCTAGGATTACAGGACTGAGTTATCAGAACCTGCCAAACAGGATTTTAAGGCTCCATATGAAGTTGATTTTTAAAGTGGGTCCAAAGTTTTGAGATAGACTAGAAACCCATTTATATGAAATGCAACAGAACTCTTCACAGTTTCATTTGTTTGTTTTACATCCCTTTTGGTAATGACTGGAAAATTGGCAAGTGCATATGTTTTATTATTATTATACTCCTATAAAGCAGTTTATGAATTTGGAACTCTAATTCCTTTTGAAAGTTACACATTGATTAAAAATTAAAGACTTGATTAAATTTTAGTGATTTCACAAAGTACAATTTGAGTATGTCTTCTTTCCTGTTATTCTCTTTTGTTGACATATTAGCAGATATCATTTATTTCTAAGGTCTGAGTTTTCTTCCATTAAGTATTATACCAATATTAATATTTTATTGAACATTAATTTGTCACAAATTCACCAACATAATTTAAGAAACATTAGTAAAATAAGTTATATTAAGATCTTTCTTTTGTATGACTCATTGAGCCATATAATGTAACTTTGTTCTCTTCATTAATTTCTTTTTATAACCTTATACACTTCTAATGCATGATCTTCTTTATATGTCTACATCTCATTTTAAGACCAGGAAAACCTTCACCTTACCTCTCCCTCCAGGATTCAGTGGTAGAAAATTCAATGTATTGGGAAAATAAAACCAAAGTGATGCTTGTCTTTAATGGTCTCTTACATGTAAACCCCCTAGCTGAAAATATCAGGCCGCTTTTCACCCTTCAGTCATACACTTAGCATGACTGACGTCATGGGTTATTACGTATATAGGAAAAACACAGTATCTGATATGCATTACTAGTAGCTCATTCTCTGCTTTTTAGAAAATAGTGCAAACACTAATCTCAAGTTACAAATGAAGAACGCACTCTAATCGCTACAACAGAATGTAACAACTACATGGTTATAAAATTCTAGTGGCATCGGTGAATATCTGGAATAGAACTTGCTCTTGTGGCGTGCATCTGAGCATATTACATAATTTCCTTATTATAGATATTGTTAAATTAGGTTTAGCTAGAAATCTCAAATGTAAAAGCCTAAGATATGATTCTCAATCAAATATTAAAGATTAGAATCCTCAAGTTGTAACAATTTACATTTATCTCTGAAATTGAAATTTGTTTGATTTTTTTCTTAACTGACACATGAAAACATAGTAGCTGAGCATGAAGGATTACATATGTAATTTCTAGCACTTAAGAGGCTGAGGCAGAAAACAAGTTGGAGATCAGCCTGGTCTACAAAGCAATACTCTAAATGATCTCCTCTCTGTCTCTTTCTCTCTTTCTCTCTCTTTCTCTCTCTCTCTCTCTCTCTCTCTCTCTCTCTCTCTCTCTCTCTCTGTCTCGCTCAACCCTAAATCCTCTGCATATCGAAATCTTTAGTGGCCTTAGGACCCCGAGAATGATTCCTGTACTTGCTCTTTTCTATTTGTGCCTTTTGGATGGCATTGACTTTGGTTCCCCAGTACATTGCAGCTCAGCAACCTGACACCTTTTCTCAGCCAGATCTTAACAAGTAAGCAGGGCTACTACCTCCCCTTATGTTCTCCATGACTGGAATTTGCTCTTTCAGGAGGTCAGGTCTTACTTCCTGACTGTCTCATTCAGGCCTCTTCTCTTCATCAAGATCTCTCTGGACTTATAAATATAGAATTTCTACGCAACTCTCCCAATACCAGTGCCTTTATGAACTGCTCTTTTTGCTTCATAGCATCATTAACTGAAATGCTATGTTAATATATAAAACATTAACCTGTATATTGTATATACCATGTACACATAATAATGCTGGTTCGAAGTAATTTATTAAAATAACTAATTTAATAAAATATAATATTTTGTGCTGGTATAGCTCATCACGGCTGCCACTAAACATGAGCCACTGGCAGCATTAAGGTGTTTTTAAAGAAAGGTAATTTGTTAGTTTGATTTCCCACATGCAATAATATAACAAGTAATTTAACAGCCAAACTCACATTAGGAAAACAATTATAAGAAATACATGGCCTACACAGAAACTAAATAGACTTTTTTTTTTTGTCGGTTGCGGGGCTTGAACTCTGGGCTTGGGTGCTGTTCCTGAGCTCTTCAGCTCAAGGTGTGCGCTCTACCGCTTGAGCCACAGTGCCACTTCCGGTTTTCTAGTGTTTATTGGAGATCAGAGTCTCATGGAGTTTCTTGCCTGGGCTGGCTTTGAACCACGATCCTCAGATCTCAGTCTCTTGAGTAGCTAGGATTATAGGCATGAGCCACCGGTGCCTGGCTATAGATAGACATTTTAAACAATTATCTATTTGGAAAGAAAATAGCTTCTTGTGTTATACATTACTCAATAATCTTTTTGGATATGTTTTATTCTCCTGTCCCAGGAAAGCAGGGACTTTAGTTATTAGATGCTATAATCAGTTTTCAAGACATAGTAGCAGCTCAGCTCAAAAGTATGTGTATGAAAGAATGAATCTTGATGTAATTTTGTTATAATACTCTGATACTCCATGTTTATGTGTACAGTTCAAGGTTGACTTTAAGATGTTAGAAGCAATGAAAACAGGTTGTAAAAATTGCATATTAATCATCTATAAAATTATAACGGCTTTCATAAGCAGCTCTCCCTTTCACTATTATTTTATGTTTTGAATTAGTTAAATTTTGGTGAAGTTTTTGGTAGTGTTTAAAGGATGGTTACAATTTAAAGGTATGAGTTTTCAAAATACTTTTGACTGCATACCATCATTTTATGGAACAAATTGATATTTACCATATGCATTCTGAAAAGGATTTTTTTTTCTTTTATTCAATTTCATACTTAAATTCATTCTTTCCACAACCCGCTATATTGGTTTCATAACTCAATTATTTTCATAGTTTCAAAACTACAGATTGAAAACATTATTATGGAATAAAAAAGATAGCAGGAGAGGGCTGGGAACGTGGCTCAGTGGTAGAGTGCTTGCCTTGCATGCCTGAGGCCCTAGGTTCGATTCCTCAGCACCACATAAGCAAAAAGAAAAAAAAAAGCCGGAAGTGGTGCTGTGGCTAAAGTGGTAGAGCGCTAGCCTTGAGCTGAAGAGCTGAGGGACAACGCCCAGGCCCAGAGTTCAGGCCCCACAACCCCCCCCCCCCCCAAAATAGCAGGAGATTCCCAATCGTCTCACATCAAGGCTGCCACTAAACATTAAAAATCCAAAATAATGAACCCTAAACAGGCTAATGTTTAGTTAGTATCATTTATTATTTTACACCAATATATAATCAAGAATGATTATGCTACAGATATTTCATGGAAACTTTTGACATCAATATTCTACAAAGTGAATGAATGTAGAGCACAAGTGTGTTCTAAAAAGAAATACAAGGGCCAATGGCTAGTGGTTCATTCCACAATCTTAGCTACTTTGTGTGTATTTGTGCACACATGCACATGTATATGTATGCATTCTTTTACTTCTATTTGATGGATATATCTCTGATTCAAAAAACACATTTTTAATACTTGACACTGTAGCCTAGCTTGTCTACATTGTCCCTTTAACCTTTTTTTTTTGGGGGGGGGGGAGGGGTCCAATCATGGGGCCTGAACTCTGGGCTTGGGCACTGTCCCTCAACTCTTCAGCTCAAGGATAGCGCTCTACCACTTGAGCCACAGCACCACTTCCGGCTTTTTTCTTTTTGCTTATGTGCTGAGGAATCGAACCCAGGGCCTCAGGCATGCAAGGCAAGCACTCTACCACTGAGCCACCTTCCCAGCCCCTCCCTTTAACCTTTCTGACCACACTCAGCCTCACCGTACCTCTGGCCTTGTACTGACCACTGGAACTCCTACCTGGCATCGACTTTCATGAAGCAGAAATAATTTCCCGTTTTCTGTAAAGCTATAAAATATACTTTCCTATAATTATCATTTCAATGGCAAGACGATGATGTGCCTTTTACATTGATTGTTGTATTTGCATAAGGTAATAAGCTCCACATAAATGCTCTTTAAAACTCTTAAGTATAGCCAGCACACAATAAACCTTCAGCAACTATGCATTACATATAACAGCATTTAGTACATAAATGACCTTGTGTATATAAACATCTATATATATACACATATATATGTATTCAGATATATACATAGATGTTTATACATGTATATACATACACTTACATAGACATATATACACACATATCTACTTATTCTCAAATGTGAAACACACACTTTGGTAAGTCCTGTGAAAAATAAACCATCAGTCAATAACTGCTAATATTTTCTGTGTAGCTAGTTCGCTAAAAATAACTCTAGTGAGAAATTACTATTATCATCATCATCCCTATTTATGGATGAATACACAGATACAGAAAAGCTAAGTGATCTGCTGAAAGACACACAGATGCAAGTGTTACAGTTAGGACACAAACCCAGGAAATCGACTTCTAGAGTATAATTTCCCTGTGTTAAATAAATCCTGTGAACATAGACTTGGCTTTTCATGTGGCATACACACCAATGACAACTATAGAACATCTTCAAAATAACTCTACGGAAAGTCAATCTACAAAGAAGAAAATTCAGGAAAATAAGTTCTTAAAGTTTTAGTATGACTTGTTATACAAATGACATATATTATTACTATATATAAGTCCACATTAAAATGGACCTCAGTCTAAGAAGGTGTTTCTGTACCCTCTGCTTTATATAAGATGAATTATAGGCATGCTCATGTGAATTAGCACAAGCAATTTATCCACATGAACGAACAGACTTCCATTGATACCCTAACCTGCAGTGTTAAATTTAATAATAGTTCTAATGATCATATAACCTTCCAATGTTTTAGAAACCAATTTTTCAAAAGGGTTCATTTCAATTATATAAAAACAAATAACCTTGGGTGGTTCATTTGAAGGATGTAATATAAAATTCTCTTATGATCGTCAGAACCTGCACATGTACCTCCAAATAATAACAGGGGGTTGGGTCATAAGTGGGTCATAAGTGGGTCTTAGAGCATTTGCCTGTCTTAGTAAGCCACTGGTTTCAAACCTCATCATCATAAAGGAGTAGTAGTAGTAGTAGTAGTAGTAGTAGTAGTAGCAGTAGTAGAAGTAGTAGTAATAGTAGTAGCTATTGATTTTTCTCTATATAGATTTCATATAGTTGATTAAAAGCTCAAATGAAAGGTGAGTGAGCAGGGGGGAGGATGTGAAGATGTGAAGGAATGGGAAGGGGAAACAAAGGAGGAGGCAACAACGCTTGATAAGAAATGTACTCATTATCTTGCCCATGTAATTGTAACCCCTCTGTACAGTATTTTCACAATAAAAAAAATTTAAAAAGCTCAAATGAAGAATATCTATGGATAATATGAATTTACTTTGACTGAACTTTTCATAGTAAATATGACAATCTCCATGTTAATTTACAGGGAAGCAAATGCGCTCTACAATAATTTCAACAACATTAGTTAGAGAAGGAAAATATTTTAGAGCATTTCTTTTCCTGTGCAGTCAACAACAACAACAAAAGTGTAGTCACTATATTCTTCAACTCTCACTGCTGAGAAACAGCACTGGAACCATTTCTCCTATGTTAGTCCCCCCTGATTCAGATATAGACAACCATTGCAAAGGTTCCCAAAGAAACATTATTGATTATCTGCTCCAAAAATGTTTCATTACTAGAAATAACTTCTAAATCAAATCAAATCAAATAGTTTACTAACCCATTAAACCCATCAGTTATTGTCCTAAGTGGTAAAATTTATTTTCTCCTTTATGCAGTCTCCAAAGTTCAACTGCTTAAACCTGATTCATACTCTAACTCAAGTTAAAATCTTTAATTCACTTTTGTTCTTTTCCTAATTGTGAGAATCATTTCAGGTTTGATACTCACTAACTAAAAGCTAGAACCTTTCTTTGAAATCCAGTAGATTGTAAATTTGTAAACTGTAGTTATTTGTTAGTAAAATTTCAGGCAGCAAATTGAATCTTTAAGGGCCTGGGATATGAATGAATCTTTTACTTCTCAATTAAAATGTAGTAATCCTCAGAATAAAACAACAAAACTTTTCATTTCCTAATACTCTCATTTGTTTATTCTATTGGGTGCCCAATACATTTATTAAAAACATTAATTCCTTTTGTTCTCATTTCCAGGTTAGTTTATACTTTTAATCTGGGCAATGCAACATTAGGATGGTTTTTGATGTTTTGTTTTGTGCTAGTCCTGGGGCTTGAAAACTCAGGGCCTGGACACTGTAACCTGAGCTTGTGTGCTCAAGGCTAATGCTCTACCATTTGAGCCACATCTCCATCTTTAGCTCTGTAGTAGATAATTGGATGTAAGAGTCTCACAGACTTTCTTTCCCAGACTGGATTTGAACTCTGATACTCAGATCTCAGCATCATGAGTGACTAGAATTATAGGCATGAGCTACTGGCAACATAAAGATGTTTTTAAAGAAAAGTAATTTTTTAGTTGTTTGATTTCCCACATGCAATGATATTACAAATTATTTAACAGCCAAACTCACTTTAGGAAAATAAATACAAGAAATACATGGCCTAAATAGAAATTAAACCTATATTATCTATTTGGAAAGAAAATAGCTTCCTGTGTCATGCAATAAATGTGAATAAGAAACATTTCAAAGATCAACCATAATTAGTAATAATAGTATAAGACAGTGAAATTAAGTCATACCATATAAACTATTTTTACCTTTGCATTATAAGGAATGTAATGTTTGGATAAAGCTTCAGGTGTGTGCATCCATGTTTTGTCTGCAAGAAGAAAAACAGCATTAAATTAAATTCCAGGTACCTGTGGTGTCACAAACATGGATTAACATTTGTAGGGATTCTAAAATGATGACAGCATTTCAGAGATCTTGCTAAATTTAGAATGAATAACTAGTTGAATATGAGAACAATGTAGCAAGAGAATGATTACAATCTTTTATCATAAAAATCTTTCACTTTTAATTTTTCAACATTTGATACTGAAGTTTTAAAATATAACAATATCAATGAGCTATGAGTAATATCAAATATACAATCTTATTTTACGATTAATGTTCTTAATTCTTAGAACAATTAAAAATAATCTAGTCTTTACTGTTTGTGAATTTCTTTAAGTAGTAAGACTCATGCATAATCATTTCGTACATATTTTTTCCAAAATTTTATATTAAGCAAACAACTATATTTGTATAAAGTTGAAATAAATCACTCCACTCTGTTAAAAAAAAAAAAAAAAGGAAAAACAATTTTAGGTTAATCTTTATGCATTTGTATAAAGCTGAAATAAATCGACTCTGTTAACAAAAAAAAAAAAAGGAAAAATAATGTTAGGTTAAGCTTTATGCCAAGTTTAGGGAAACACTAGGTGAAACTTACTATCGGGAGTTTTACATATAAATAATCTTAACTGCCATAATAGTTAATGCAAGACAACTTCCATAAAGCATTTGAAACAAGGGTAATTCAAAAGGAGGAATATTGAAAGTCATTATTGCATATTATTGATATTTTATTTGTATTTGTATTATTTATATTTTCACTCATTTTTAAATTTTTATTTATATCTTTCAAATAACTTCCCAAGCATTTTGTTGAATAGTCAAATTGATTCTTCTTTGAAATTACATTTGTTTTTGGTTAAGACTTCTTAAAATTCACATGTATTTTGTTTCTGACAGTGAAGTTTTAATATGCATTTTATTTCTTTAGAAAAAACATTATTATAAGTAGACTAAGGTACATTTTGCATAACAATAATAAATATAGATTCAAGGAAATTTATTTAAAAACATTATAAACAACTATTTGACATAATTAAAATATTATTTTAAACTGGAGGACATATATACAGACAAATGATAAACACCCCTCCAATGAAACTTGTTTATATGATATAGTACAATACTCATAAGAATTTCAAAGATGAAGAACAAAGGTTCAATACTATTGGTCTATCTCTACCTTTGGATTAAATAGATAACAGTGATACCTGGGTGAAATATTTTTAGAAACAATGCATTCAAATCTCCAAAATGTAACATTGACAATTTTTTTAATGTGTTAAAATTTCATTTTTCATATAAATTTCCATTTCAACAATGATTTGCAATTAACAGAAATGTGATTAATACACAAATAATTTGGTTTAGATTTGGGAGATATCATTATTTTTGTAATAAAAGCACCTAATTATTTTTATAATGAAAGCACCTACTTTGAATATATTAAGTTTAAAACTAAATGCTGTAGGATGCATTGGAACAGTTATCCAAAGTATTCAGTAAAATAAATAATTCATAAATATTCAATTTTAACTGCTCTATAATTTATTCATCAGCATGGCAATGCAAAAAATCAAAGTGAAGCTAGGTGCATATTTGCTGCATTTATTTACTTGTCAAATAAATGTTGTTCTATACATTTTACTAAATGGCTTATTTATATATAAGTGTAATAGAGTTTAGTACTTTGAGATTCAAAGAGAGCATTAACATGAAAAATGTGTAAAACAAATGTAATAACTACAGTTCAATCAGTGATTATGATGTTAGAGTAACTGTTAATTAGCTTTTCAAAACAGCTCAAAATGATGCAACTCTGATCTAATTCAGTCTTTTTCATAATTTGAGCAACTCTAACATCATTACCATTTGCAAAGAAAATTAGTGAGATATCAGCCTAATTCAGAGATGTATTTTGTAAAAGAAAAGAAGTGTGTTTAGACACAAGATACACATCTTTTTCCCTTTGACTTCAGAGGCATTTAGTATGGTTGTATTGGCTGACCAATTACACTGAACTTCTCTAAAATAAGAAATGAGCTTTTACTGAAGCCATTATACTTTGTTTAGATACTATGCACATTATATATTGATACTAGTTGTTTCAAATGACGTTTGAATTATATATTATTGTCTTGGAATATGATTATAGCTCCAGATGTTAGGACACATGAATTTTTTCCTAAAATTCCATTTTCTCATAAAATTCCATTTTCAGGCACCAGTAATCCACATCTGTAATCCTAGCTAATTGGAGGTTGAAATCTGGAGGATTCTGGTTTGATGCAAGTGTGGATAGAGAAGTCTATGAAGCTCTATCTCCAAAATAACCAGCAAAGAGCCAGGCCAGAGGCATGGCTCAAGTGGTATAACACCAACCAAGCAAGTACAAAGCCCTTAGTTCAAACTCTGGTACCAGAAAAACAAAATCACTTTTCCCATCTCAAAGTAAAATCCTGTGAAACAGTGCTGTTAGTTAATACCAGGAGTAGAATCTAAAAAACACTAAAATCAGGACTGAATAACAAAGTTAAGGTAGAACTTCAGGTACTAAGTTCTAACTTTGTTGAAACAAAATGTTGGTCAATAATTTCTTGATTAGAAGATTATATCTCAAAAATAAGATTGGGTCAAGAAAAAAAATAATGAAGTAAATAAGGAAATAACTGCATCTTCTTCTTGGTTGTCCACATCAATCCAATTTTCCCTATGGCTGGACTCCTAATGGGCAAAACAAGACAAACTCGTAATTGCTGGTTATTCATATTACTGCCAGCCCTTGGGATTTTGCCAGTGAAAAGCTAATCTGATTTGAGTTGTAATGTAAAGCATTTATTACTTTATTAAAACTACTGCAGTAGAACATAGAATACTTTCTATACTTTGCTATTACTAAAAGGAATAAAACAGAACACCATTTTACTTTTGAAAAATAATTGAAATCCAAAGCAAGTTATGGATTACAAACAATGTCATTTTACTTCCCTTTGCTCAGAAGAATAGCAAAATACATTGTTAGCTTCACAGGCTTGAAACATGCCTTAAAGGTCACATTGCCTAAATTCCTACTGAATACATTAGTCTTCTGTACCACATCCAAATGTTTGAACACTTAGGGACAAAAATTTTACATGACTCTATTGGAATATTTTTTCCTACATTAAATCAATGACCTTATAATTTATACCTATTTGTCCTTTATTAAACAAAGTCCCATGGGGACTGAAAGACAGGCCTCATCATGCACCAAGAGTTCTTAACTGCACTTCCTGTTCTACAGTCAAAATGCTGAGGTTATTCCAGCCGTTCTACTGGATATATAACAATGTGTTCTTTAACCTTTGACACCGCTTAAAGAGAACACACTATGCTTGAATGCTTGGAGTAGATGGGAACAGGCTGATCTCTGGTTTTGGACTGTTCAATATTCTTAAAAAAATGAACGGCAATATTTGATTATCACAGTATTGACTTTATTAGTAAGCCATTTTTTTGCCCACATTGCACTTAATATTCACTTAAGTTATGACAATATAGGAATAATTATAAAAATAATTGTTTGGCAATTTACACTAAGTGTATAATGTAGAATATGACCTAATTGGTCATCACTCCTCACATCTGCAATCCTGCCCTATGAGTCATCTCTTCCTGCTTTCAATCATGTGTGACTGTGACTAACAGTATTTAAATATTCTATCCAAATTCATTGATTTGTGTTAAGTAGGAGAGCAATCCTGTGTTTGCCACTAGAGAACCCCTGCAGAATGAATGGAAACATTATTTGAAGTTCTTTGGACTTTTAGGAAATTGTGAAATATTTCTTTGCTATGAATGTGCCATGAACTGTTTTGTCAAAGGCCATATTTTCCTGTCCTTAAAACAATAACACATAGCTACCTACCTGTTTATTTTATTTACTTCCCGGTGATTAGACTACATTAAGCTTATTTCTCTTTAAATTTCCACCTAAATATTAACAGTAAATTCATTTTGATTTTATTATCAAATCATCTTTCCTCAATCTTCCAATATTATTCAATAATACATAAAATGTACACACATATACACACATGTACATAAAGGCAAATTAATTTATATACCACAACTTTGCATATAATAAGAAATAAGTATTATAAGGCTAAGTTAAAGTTGGAAGTAGGTTTCAGATCATTTTATTCTTTGCAGTTTTATAACACACCAAAAAACTGCCAAGAACATACTATCATACATATGTTGTAAACTAAGTGCATATACTCTTTGATAGACAAAGATTGTCAGGTAATATTTGCAAACTTGCGTTTCTCCAACATCATTTTCTTGAGCTTATAGTTTAATTACAGAAAGAAATGATTTCTTAATAGGTTTATTTTATTTTCAAAGCAATACTGATTTGATGAGGTCTCTTACCTTTCTTCCTGCTGAAAGCACGGTTCATGATGAGGTCGCACCAAGTACGTTCTCAGTTTGATCACAGTTTATAGCCTATAAAAAGGACAAAATGTTAAAATAAATGAAAGCCTGTTTACCAATGTCTTTATGTTAATAAAAATGTTTATAAAGATTCAGGTTTTCTTTTTCTGGTGCTGTACTCTAATATACATAGGGAACCTATGAAATAATTTTATAGGTTTAACAGGCAGAGGTAGCTTTGTTGTTGCTCTAGAAAATAAATTTCCTATAAGGTCCACACCTGGATGGTGAACAGACTCCACCCTTCTCCCAGCAAAGTCTCCACCTAGTACCTGCATCACCTAGGCAACTGGCACACCTGGAAGAGGTCACATCTGCATCTGCTGGGGTCACATCTGAATTTGATGTGGCCACACCTTTCTCCGCCCATACCCTAGATAAGGCCTAACCCAGGCCCAGACGCTCTTTTTTCCCAGGTCTCTTTCCCAGGCCTTTCCCAGGCCTTTCCCTGCCTCATGGAGGGCCAAGATGGCCTAGTGCCAGCCGGAACGATGAATAAACCTACCCCTTACCTGAATACCACATGCGTGGTGTGGTTCTTACTCGCTACCTCTTTTTAAAAACCTAACATTTCCTTCAACTGGCATTTTATAACCTTTCACTTCTATTATTTTCTAGAAGAACTAGTAGTGAGGCATATTTCAAGACAACTCAAAAACTTTTTCAGAATTAAAATGATTTTTTTTTTGTTCTTTCAAGTAACTTACAGTTTCTAATTTTTCAGGATTAATGTAATCATGTTAAGAATTATCTGTTTAGGGGGATGGGAAGGTGGCTCAGTGGTAGAGCGCTTGCCTTGCATGCATGAGGCCCTGGGTTCAATTCCCCAGCACCACATAAGCAAAAAGAAAAAAAGCCGGAAGTGGTGCTGTGGCTCAAGTGGTAGAGCGCTAGCCTTGAGCTGAAGAGCTGAGGGACAGTGCCCAGGCCCAGAGTTCAAGTCCCATGGCCGGACCCAAAAAAAAAAGAATTATCTGTTTAGGCCAGGCACCAGTGTCTCATGCCTATCATCCTAGCTACTCAGAAGGCTGAGGTCTGAGGATCATGGTTTGAAGCCAGCTCAGGAAGGAAAGTCATCTCCAATAAACTAAAAAAATATCTGGTGCTGGGCTCAAGTGCTAGAGCAAAAGAAGAGAACAGGGACAGCCATCCAGGCCCCAAATTCAAGCCCCAGGAGCAGGAAAAAAAAAATCTACTTTTATTATAATCTAGAAACCTGATACAAAAAGATTCAAAAGAAGTTCATCTGTTTCATTAAAGAACCAAGTTTTATGGGCTTCCATATTTAGTCAACAAATCTTACCCACTGTTCACCAGGGGTTCCAGTTAAAGACCACAGGGGTTCCAAAAAGACCACAAAGGATACATAATTCAGCAAGCCTTCTCTTATGCCACCCCTGGAGTCAGATTGTCACTTCCTGCCCAAAGACCATGATTATGTTATCAAGTCTTTTATATTCTCTTTCTCCTGTCTTTCTTACTCTTGTCTTTCTCTCTCCTCTCTCTCCTTTTGGTGATTCTGAAATTTGAATCCAGCAATTATTTGGCTTGCTTACTCACCTAGCACTCTACCACCAAAGCCATACCTACAGACTGATATTCATTGGCTATTTTAAAGATAGATTTTCATAGACTTGTCTGCTAGGGCTGACCTCAAAACTGTAATCCTAGGAAATGTACTCATTACCTTGCTCATGTAACTGCAACCCCACTGTACAATATTTTTACAATAAAAAAGTACAAAAAAACCTGCAATCCTCTGGATCGCATCTCCTGTGTAGTTGGTATTACAGGTAGGAGTCAACAACATCCAACTCAAGTTGCTTATTCTTAAACATGGAGACCAATATAAGAAGCCAAAGTTCCCAGATCACTCTCATGCCTCACACTCTGACCTCAACACACTGCATTCTAAAATAGAATCATTCATCTTCCTAATCATTGGGAGACATTTTTGTGTCATCTGGCCTTCATAGTAAATAAATAAGTATATCTATCTATCTATCTATCTTAGTTTCATTTGTTATTCATGGTAAATCATTATCAAAGTCAGTAGCTTATGCTTGTAATCCTACTCAGAAAGCTGAGATCTGTGGACAATGGTTTGAAGACAGCCTATGCAAAAAAATCTGTGAAACTCTCACTTCAAAAAAACACCAAAAAAGCCAGAAGTGGAGCTGTGGCTCAGGAGTTCAGCACTAACCTTGAACAAAAGAGCTAAGAGATAGTATCCCTAGAACTGAGTTCTAGGCTCAGTATGGGCTCCAAAACCAAATAAATATATACATTTTTGTTTTCCTTGAAGATTCCCCCTACTCTGCTACATCTATTTGATGAAAAAACAAGCAAACAAAAAACTAATTCTCCTTAAGTTCCTTTGAGAGAGTGGATACTTACTCCTTGTATATATTATTCAATTCTACCAAGAAACAGTGTACAACTAGGGAATTAAGAGGTATTGCATTTTATTAATGATAAGGATTAAAGCCAGAATAAAGGCTGTTTTATACTAATTACTGCTAAAAACAGGAGTAAAAGAATCAAACTGCTTTCAAGCAACTTCAATAATTCAAAGTACTCAAGAATTTTTTGAGAATTTAAAAATTATTTAATGGAAAAATTCATCATTAACAGCAATTCCAACAATAACAAACAATCTGGCATTCAGATAAGTAGAAAAATACAGTCAATAAGAAAAAAAAGATTAATGAAACTCTCAGAAATGGCAAAGAAGATAGTATAAGTTAAAAGAAAGGCATTTCTGTACAGCTAAGGGGTGGATTTAGGAGCAGTTTCTTAGAGATTTTAAACACACACACACACACACACACACACACACACACACACACACACACGCCAAATTTCTAGTGAAATCAGTGACAGGTTAGAAAGTAGAAAGAAGAGTGAAACTAAAGACACAGCTAAAGCCAGGCGTCAGTGGCTCATGCCTGTAATTCTAGCTACTCAGGAAGCTGAGATCTGAGGATCACAGTTCAAAGCCAGCCCAGGAAGGAAAGTCCGTGAGACTCAGATCTCCAATAAACCACCAGAAAACTGGAAGTGGTGCTGTGGCTCAAGCGGTAGAGCAGAAGAGCTGAGGGACAGTGCCAGGCCCAGAGTTCAAGCCCCACAACCGACCAAAAAAAAAAAAAAAAGGACACAGATATAGAGAAGTAGAAATAAGACAAAATCTGACAGAGAGCAAAAAGCTACTAGAAAAGAAGAAAAGAAAGGATGTCTGTATGCTTACTGGCATCAGTTTTCCTTTGTTTTCTTGATAATGAACATTCTAACTAGGGTGGGGTGAAATCTCAATGTTGATTGATTTGCATTTCTTTTATGGCCAGACATTTTTTTCCTGTGGCTATTTTGACTTCTTCTGAGAAGACTTTCTTTAACTCATTAGCCAATTTTAATAGGGTTATTGATTTTTGGAGGATTTTTTTCTTAATTCTGTGTATTCTGGATAATAGGCCAATTGACAATCTTCTTCCATTTTGTAAGCTGCCTTTTGAGCTATAATATCCTTTGCTGTGCTGAAACATTTTAAGTTGATGCAGTCACACTTGTCAAGTCTTTCTTTGATTTGTTGTGCTTCTGGATCTTTACTCAGAAAGTTTCTACCTACGCCCAAGAACCCAAATGTTTTCCATCCTCTGTCCTGTAATAGTTTCATGGTTTCATGTCTAACAATGAAGTCTAATTAATTTTGAACTGATACTCATGCATCCATTAGAATTATTTTGTACCATTTGTAAAGAAATTTAAAGACCTAGAAAAAATTATGTTAAGTGAAGTAAGGCTGAGAAACAAAGAATCCATATTTTCCCTAAATACACTGGGTGGTAGCAAGTGCATACAAATGTATTAATTGAAATACTATAGATTCAAGGGAGAAAAGTTAAAAAAAAATTAAAACATCAGGAAACGGGTAATTGAAAGGGGTGAGTTTGGCATCAAGGGGAAAGTTGTAGACAAAAGAGAAGAGGGAGGAAATGCAGTGAAGAATCCAATGTATGTTCTATAAAATGAAGATAGGATGGGTAGGGGAAGGATGGGTGAGAATATTGAAAGTGGTGACACTGATCAAGATATATTTTATTAATAAACTGCGTTGTTACATGGTGATTCTTTTGTGCAACTACTTAAAGTTAGTTTTTTTAAAAACTGAAGAAAAAAGATGGGAGGATGGAGAGAGAAAAAAGAATAAGAGGGACAGAGATATCACTAAATTATGGGAAAACTTGACATAATTGAACAGTTGCTGAAGGAGAAAGGAGAGGGAAGTGAGTATAATACTGTTGCAATAAAAGCTTTCCATATTTGATTAAAAATATACAAAGGGTGAACAAATGTAGCCCTGGCACTCACTAGACACTATGTTGATAATGAACTATACAACTTGTGGATGGGGACAGGAGGGAAAAACTACGAGAGGGAAGGAAGAGGTGACATGGTTCAAAAAGAAATGTACTAATTACCTAACTTATGAAACTGTAATCCCTCTATATATCACCTATACTAACAATAAAAAATATCGCTTATCAAAAAAATCAGTAAGCCACAACTATAAAAGACAAGAAAACTACCCCAAGAAACAATAATGTGTCATAATTAAATAGGAGAAAATCTAAAAATAATGAGAAAAGAACAAGTTAAGTCAGACGAATGATAATTTGTATGTATGGAGAGAAAAATAAGAATGATTTTTTTAAGGCCAGTATTTTCTCTTAAAACACCATTATAAATGTAGGATGTTGAAATTCATTTAATGTCTATAATGCCCGGTTATGTCCAAGTGCGTGAACAGAATATTTCAAAATAAACAAGGAAAATGTGTAATTCACAATTTATTTATAACTTATGAAAACAGTACTGTCCCATGACATTATACATGGTAACAGTAGACAAATCCTGTTGTTCAGTCAGCAATGAGGATAAAATAAACACTACTTTTAGTTCTATATAGAAAGCTAAAACTGAGTAAAATAAAACTGTTCTTTTGTGAATGCACAGAAGACACAATGTTTTAATTTTCAAACCTTTTCCATGTATGTTAAATGTGTGATTCACTGAGGAAATATGTAAGGATGTCAGACAATTTCAAATCTTGAATTAACTCCTTCAGTTTTCTAACACTAAAGTAGTAGCCAACTCATAAAACTTCTCCAGCTAGGATGAATCAGTTTTTGACACATCTTGATTTAATTAGTGTCTTTCTAAATCTCCCAATTGTTAGACATCTTACGATATTCTTCATTGATTTTATGGCTGTAAATTGCAACTGTTTGCACTTAAAGATCAATACTGAGTGTAGCCAAGAAAAATCAAACAGTACACAAGCTGAGAAGTTTCACATTAGCAAGAGAGGAAGCCACATGATATGTAGTAAAGAAACACAGGTATCGAGTTTTCAGATATAGCACGGGAAGTGTTTTCTGAAAATCTCCAATTAAAGATATGTAATGCCTTTTCTCAATATTTACCTATATTACCTATATTACTCACAGAAACGTATTTGTTCTTGCCACATGTATGTATGTGTGTGTATACACCGATACTGGACTATATTATATATGGACTATATTATATAGAATTCAATATGAATGGTTACTACAATATGATACCTTTCAAAAAATTGAATGTATTTGTAAATGAGAGAATTGGGTAGGGCTCTGTGGATGGGTAAGCCCCCTAAAAGAGAAATATACCATTGAGAAGTTGAAGTATAACTTTTTCATTTAAGAGAAAAGCTTTAGAGAGGTTATGAATAGTAACTACCCAGATGGCCCAAGGCTAAAGGCGTGAAGAGGAAAGAATGTCTCAGTCACAAAGAGAAAACATGTGTGGTACTTGTTGATTATGCACATAGCCCTCCTCGCCACATTGCTATTATTCCTCAGAGAGCCATCAACTGGCCGGCCCTTGTCTGTCTACTAGCATTCTCTGCAACACTCTGCACAAAATGGGGTACAAACTGCAAACCTTTAATGCAGGCATCCAGAAATGCTAAGTCTGTAGAACAAAAAGAAGTGCGGGCATGAATTTACTCCTACAACAAAACTGAAGTCAAAAAGCATTTTTCAATGACTCAGTAAGAAAAATGGCATTTGTAGTCCATTGGTTCTGACATTTAAAGTCATGAAACTTAAATTGCTTTATTTGGATAACATGCTTTCTGCTATAATAGAATTTTGACAGGGTATATCAAAAAAGTCATTTTCATTGTTGTTAACACCCTTTTATTTGTAATCTTTAAAAATCATATTTTATTATCTGTATGTAGTTATACAAAAGGATTACAATTCAACATATCAGTATATGAGTACAATGCGCCTTTTAAGGAATATTGTTATCTTTAAGTAGTTCCACAAAGGAGTTGTCATCCGCTGAAGCAGTTTATAAATACTGTATCTTCATCTACATTCTTACCCATCCCCAATAAATCTTGATCAATGTCACCCCTTTCACCATCGTCCCCATCCCTCCCAAACACACCCATCCTTTCAAGTTTCCTAATTTCATAAGATATGCGTTGAATATGACAACTGCATTACCTACTTCCTCTCTTTATTAGTCTACCCTTTCCTCTCTCCTGGATGCCCCCACCTCTGCACACCTCAAGTATTTATTCGGTTAGACTGTAAGTTACTCCAGGTAATACATTTGTGTACATGAATATATGTGTGTGTTTACATTTATGCTTATACATTAGGTCTATAACAAGAGGTTTTTCTTTGGTGTTTTTAATGTCCTATGCGATGTCTTGTTAGTTTTGTATTTTTCCCCTATGGTTTCTCCTGTGTTATCAATGGATTTGACTTGGGTACCCTGGGTATTGTATACACATTTATCTGAATTAGGAAAGGGACGGGGAACAACAGAGCAGTGAAACAAAGGACAAAGGGGCAACCAATGGAAGAGCGATACTCACAGGAAAATATGTTGGAAATGATCTATACAAATGCTGGGGGTGGGGAAGGGAAAGTGGGAGAAAACGGAGGGAGGGAGTAACAACAAATGTACTTACAATCTTACTTATGTAACTGTAACCCCTATGTACATTGACTTGACAATAAAATTAAAAAATAAATAAATAAGGAGAAAGGATGTGTCATTTTGTCTCTGCTGCAATATTCACCATAGCCAAGGTATAGAAACAGTCCAGATGATAGTAAAAGACAAATAATTACAGCTGGACATGATTAATTAAACAGCACTTTATAAACATTCACATAGTAAGAACAAAGGAAGATATTCCTAGGAGAGAATCACAAGGCCTCAATAACTATGTGCATAAGACCATATAAATAATGCTTATTGAAATGAACTCCACAAAATAGAAACAAGAGGTTTTTTTAATGTTTGCAGTTCTTTTTTTTTAAACTTTCCTATTTTCTTTGGTTTATTCCCTTTGAGGCTGTTTTTGATTTCTCTGCCCTTTGTCTTGTCTATAATTTTATCTGATTTAGGGAGGAGGGTGAAGCACAGAAATGGATGGTCAAAGAGTAAACCAATTTAGCAATGTTACTCACTAGACACTGTGTTAGAAATGAACTAATCAACTTGGAAGGGTGGGGGGTTGGGAGAAGGAAAACTGGGAGAGAAGGAGGAAGGGAAGAATGATCTTATATGATTGAAAAGGAATAGATGGACCTGGAAAAATTTATATAAAGACTCATTAGTTGTAATAATATCTGGGCAATAATTGTAGAAATGTTGGGATATCATAAAATGTAATTATCACTTGCTTTTCCTTCTATCAGCCTGCAGGTGGTGCCAACTTTAAGAACGAACAGGATGAATATGCTTTATGGATGCTTTAGTCCTTATCATCAGAAGATAGAGCTCCAGGGGGGAGATACCCAGCATTCTCAAGCTCTCAGAGCAATCTCTTTTCCATGAACTAAAGATCATCCCAGAATCACTATGTAAGCATCTATATTATTCTCAGCTAAGCTTGATAGGCTTCTGGCAATCTGTTTCAATAATTAGATGTTGCACTTTTTCATTAAAACTTCTTCCAATAGTAAGAAATTTTGGATTTTCAACATTTCCCCATATCTTTATTAGCTACTTTACCTAAAATGAGATGTAAACAGCTAAAAAGAATTACTAAAGACTAGTTAAACACATAGTGACTTATAAATCTCCATACATTGAAATACTTATAACACAATGTATATAGATGGTTTCTGTGCATATCTAAAATATGGCATAGATTTAATAGCCTTTGAACCAGATTTGGAAGTTCCTGTAACTGAGTTTCTAAATCATAACGATGTTGTTATAACAGTAAAACTCTGCCTTCTGTTTGAAAGCACACAATAGAACTGTATCTTTTTAGACTTGCTGCTCTAATCATTGCATAAAATACATATCCATATCCTAAAAGTGAACAAAACCTTGTGGGATTCAATTATAGAAGCAGCATTATCTTTAGCAAAGCCTACTGAATTCCTTTGAAAGACCAAAATAAACAATATTGTTGGATGACTGCAAAATCAATGTGTATCTAAGACATGGGAATCATGAGTTGTAAGACTAGAATGCAATGCATGTGTGTATGTGTTTAATAACCAGTTGGTGCCTGAACATCCAAGAATAGTAAAAATACTTTTATTTCAGCTTCAACCTTTTTGCTTTTAATGTGGCTACTTCACTTGAAAGAAACTTCTTTAAATCTCTGGTCTTGATATACACTGTTTACACATTGGTTTGTGGTATTGTAAGTACTATGTTTGAATGCCTATATTGAATTCTACAACTCAGTAATTGTATGTCCACAATTACTGCTCTGATCATTTTATAAAGTTTTCTTTTAAGAGAAAGACATGCCTTTTTTTTTTACTGTCAAATACAATGCTGAATTTTATTGTAGCCTACACACAGCTCTGAGACCACAGAAAATACTTTCCATTTCTGCCACTACAGTCAACCAGTACATCTTTTAACTCTATGGGACTCCCATAATCTTAAATTTGCTAGTATTTTTCCCTTGCTTCTACTATTTTTTCCTGCATAGTTGTCAGAATCTTTCTTCTTGGAAATTGCATTATCTTCTTGAAAATGTAGAACCCTAACCCTGAGATTCTGGAAATTCTTTTAACAAGCCAAACTTAAAGAGATGGTTGCCTTCCAGAAACAGCTTACTGTAAAGGAGCCTTCTCCATGATACTTGTCTCTGACAGGGCCAAATATCAGACCACAAAATTCTCATTCTTTGTTTCATCTATGACTAGCCAAAGCGCAGCATCCACTGACCAAGCTGGAAAAATCACTTGACCAAACGTTAAGCTTTCTTGTTTCCTTCAGGCCCCCAAAGTGTAAATTGTTTCAGTCCCATTTGGCATCTCCAGTTCTATCATGTGATATTTTCATCCTTGCCCGCATACATTCTTTCTGGCCTCATATTCTTACTCTGGTCTACAAAAGAAACATTCTCTCTGCCTAGCCTTGCTGATATTTTGTTTCCTGACATAAGTCTTCCTAATCTATTCCAGTGATTCTGTCTAACCTTAACTGCAGTCCAAAGATTTTGTTGTTGTTGTTGCTGCTACTGGAAAATCTATTTTATCATATTTAGAAAAATTTCTGACAACAAATTTCAACCTACTTTGCTGAACTAACTTGCAAATTTTCCTTTCAAAGTGTCTACTCTAATGAAGTCAGCCTTCTTACCACCTTGCACTAAAGAGTGATTTCACTTTACAAATAATACACTTCCTCAAATGAAGGACAAAAAAAATGCCCTAAGAAAATAAATGAATCTAAATGATTATAATGTTGTCTTTAGCTTTCCAGAATTTTTGTGACTTTCTATAGGAAACATTTGTTCAAATGCAAATAAATTTTTCTAGTTGATTGGTATACAGATATGTTGATAAATTCCAAAAATTTGCTAAAATGTATAACATTTTAGAAAATCTAAAATTATTTTGAAGGTATTAGAAAAATGAAGAAATTCCTTAAAGCTGAATAGCTTTTACTGAATAGTAAAATGAGTAAGAAAGTAAGACTGTTGACTTATTACAAATATTCAATAGGATTATGATAAAAGCAAGTAAATACAAGACGTATTTTCATCAAACAAAACAAACATAGCAATGGCTCTTGTCTGAATTTAATAAATATTTCTTCTATCAAACAAAAAAATCTAATACCTTCAAAATTATTTTAGAATTTTTTAATGTGAAAAATCAGGAATCTACATTCTGATTCTAAAGAATTGAGTAAATTTCTAACAATAAATACTTTTAAACCTATTCCATATGACAAAGGTTCAAATAATTATTATATTGTAAAGGATGACCAATTTTGAGTAAAAATCTTTAATTTTCTGACAATACTATCCCAGTAGGTGTAGACCAATGTATCTCCAATCTGCTTTTTTGTTGCTTACCAATAAGTTTGAATATCTGGCCATCTGCTTACTACACTAGGGGTTACCTGTTCTATGAACTGAAAGCTTCTGTCCTTTTGACAATTTTCTTGCTAACAGATTTATTGATTCATAAGAGATTGTGTATAATTTAGATATTACCTCTGTATCTGATTTTTTAAAATCATTTTTTGCATAGTGACCTGTTTGGGAAGATGAAGATGAATCTTTAATTCTTATATAAACAAGTTTATAGTGTTTACCTTCATGTTTATTTCAAGAAATTATCTTACTCTAGGTCAAAATGACATACTTCTATATTTTCACATTAAAAAATCATACTTTATGTAATACTAAAGTATTACTAAAGTCCCAGTTAGAATAACTGGGACATAGTTACTTTAGGAACTACTTAGGGACAATTTCTAAATAGTTTTGTATATTTGAAATATAAAAAAGTACTTAAATAAATTGAGTGTCCATATAATTTAAAACCCAAAGTCTCCATTCCTGTGTATCCTTCCCCCCCAAAAATTCTCATAGGTTCCTAATAGACTTCTTTTTATTATATATATATATATATATATATATATAATTTTAAAAATACTGTAAAGTGAGGTTACATTTACATGACTAGGGTAATGAGTACATTTCCTATCAAGCATTGTTACCTCTTCCTTTGATTTTCTCCTACCATCACTTTCCTCCTCACCTCCCCAACTTCCCCCCGCCTCCCGACATTGTAAAGTTCTCTTTCAACATAGTGTCCTGTATATCTCAGCATCACAATTGGTCAACCTGCATCCCGCTCTACCTTTCCTCTCCCCAAATTACAAAAATGTATATACAAGATGCAGAACACCGAAATCAAATACAGTAAAAATGGGTTATAATATGGAGGAAGAACTTACAAAAGAAACAAAAGAATAACATAGTGCATTATAAGTACATTAAAAACAATAGCAAGAAAGAAAAAAACCCTTGTGCCCCTGTCTCGGGGTATATTTTGCATAACACTATCTCATGTGGTCATATGTACATAGTCTTTGACCTTCTTTGCTTGTTGTATACATGTACTAGTCATTGCAAACAAGGAAAACAATAGGACCTATGTTTCTTTGGGCCTGGCTTACTTCACTTAACATAATTTTTTCCAAGTCTTTGTATTTCCTAAAAAATGGGACAATGTTATTCTTTCTGATGGAGGCATAGAATTCCATTGTGTGTGTGTGTGTGTGTGTGTGTGTGTGTGTGTGTGTGTATCTATAGATATAGATATAGATATCACATTTTCTTGATCCATTCATCTACTGAGGGGCATCTGGGTTGGTTCCATATCTTAGCTATGATAAATAATGCTGCGATAAACAAGGTTGTGCTGGTAGCTTTCGTATGACCTTGTTTGTGATCCTTTGGTTAAATACCCAAAAGTGGGATTGCTGGGTCATAGGGGAGCTCTATGTGGAGTCTTTTGAGGAACCTCCATACTGCTTTCCAAAGTGGTTGAACAAGTTTACACTCCTACCAACAATGAAGTAGGGTTCCCTTTTGGCCACATCCCCTCCAGCATTTGTTGTTACTAGATTTCTTTATTATAGCCATTCTAATTGGGGTGAGGTGGAATCTCAATGTTGTATTGATTTGTATTTCTTTTTCTTTTCTTTTCTTTTTTTTTTTCTGTCAGTTGTGGGGCCTGAACTCTGGGCTTGGATACTCTCCCAGAGCTCTTCAGCTCAAGGTTAACACTCTGCCACTTGAGCCATAGCACCACTTCTGGCTTTTTCTGTTTATGTGTTGCTGAGGAATAGAACCCAGGACCTCATGCATGTAAGGCAAGCACTCTACCACTGAGCCACCTGCCCAGCCTGATTTGCATTTCTTTTATGGCTAGAGAAGTTGATTCTATGAGGAAGTTTATCCCAGTGCTGTATGTAGTAACAAGACTTGAAGTAACCTTATATTCCACTGTCCACTTGGGGTTAGGAAAAATGTGACAGATGTGGACCATGGAGTATTATGTAGAATAAAGTTTAAGTTTAAAACAATGATGGAGGTTAGGGATGTGGCTTAGTGGTAGAGTGCTTGCCTAGCATGCATTTAGCCCTGGGTTTGATTCCTCAGTACCACATAAACAGAAAAAAGCCAGTAGTGGTGCTGTGGCTCAAGTGGCAGAATGCTAGCCTTGAGCAAAAGAAGCTCAGGAACAGTGCACAGGCCCTGAGTTCAAGCCCCAGGACTGGAGGAAACAACAACAACAACAAAAACAAAAAGAACAAAGAAAAAATGATGGAATGTGTACATGACCACAAGAATGAATCTTAGCAAACATGCTGGCTATATCAAACCAATTAATCAAAGCCAAGTTAAGTACTATTTCTATACAAAATAATACCAATTTAAAAGAAATAATACATAGGAGAAATGTTTGCAATTGAACTGTCTGTGGTCTTTGCAAGGAAAGAATGGAATTGAAGAATTTATATTCCACAGCAAAGGTGCAGCATGAAAAGCAGTGACTTTGAATAGAAATCAAACATTTTGATCCAATAAAAATGATAGTATCCAACAATCCTGAGGACAAGAAAACACAAAGACTCACTTGAAGTCTGTAGAACTAAACTTTTAGTATGACTGAGGCATTAAAACTATCCCCTCCCCTTCCCCAGGCTACTCCATGTTCTTTCATTCAGATTCTTCTATTTTTTCTTGTCAAGCTGATGTACAGAGGGGGTACAATTACATAAGTAACTTGTTATCCCTTCTCATTTAGATTCTTTAATAGCTTTGCAGATGCTTTTCTCAGTTTTTACTTGGTCAAGTTAAATCTGAAGAGAATACCCTGCTTCCTAGAAGATAACTGAGGTCAGCTTTTTCATATCTCCCCATTGATCTTTTTGATCTCCACTACTCAACTTATCAATGGTTAACTGTATACTTGAGGACTAAAATCCAAACATCCATTCATTGATCTCTATTCTCCTCATCTTTCCTCCTATCTTAGGAGAAAAGAGAAAGCCTCCTCTTCCTTTCACCTTTTCATTGAGTCCTAATGAAATCCTCACTTTTGCTAATGCCTGGAAACTGGTGCCATCACCATCCTCACTCCACCTGTGAAATCATTAGAATGACAGATTTTGTTTTTCACTTTTGCCACAAACTTCTTCATAGTTTGATTGCATTTCTTACTGTGTCATGTCCTTTGACCATTAGCAGTCTTGTTTGATTTATATTTAAAAGTAAAGCTCATCAGTCAAAAATGGATTAGATGCACTTTGAGTAAAAGAATTTTTTCTCTTTTCAACTGAGAGAACTATGCCATCATTTGTTAAGGACAGGATACCTGAAGAAAGTTCTGTCTGAATATAACAGTTCTGGGATATCAGAATTAATGAGTAGCACGATGTGGCAGTTATGACAGAATAGGTAAAGTAGAATAGAAATAGAATTAGCTAACCAGCTAGCTATAGATAATGAGGGCAGTTAAGGGTAGAAATAGAATGCTGCTCTCATATCAAAATGAAGAATTTTATAAAACTTTTTTATTACCTTTAAGGTATTACATGAATGAGTTTCCATTTAACAAAAATTTATGAATACAATATGCCTTGGTCAATGTCATCCATTCAACATTCCCACCCACCCTTTCTTTTCCTTTTTTTTTTTTGCCAGTCCTGGGGCTAGAACTCAGGACCTAAGCACTGTCCCTGAGTTTCTTTTGCTCAATGCTAGCACTCTACTACTTGAGTCACAGCACCACTTGTGGCTGTTTATGTGGTACTGAGGAATCAAACCCAGGGCTCCATTCATGCTAGGAAAAGCACTCCATCACTAAGCCACATTCCCAGCCCTACTTTCTTTAATTTTATAGAATATACATTGATCTTGATGGAATTATTCCCACTTCTATTTTGACTTTTTTAAGCATTTTTAAATTATCTTTAAGTAGTAGTACAAAGGAGTTGCCATTCAAGAATACAAGTTTATAAATACAAGAAGAAGGGTAAACAAAGGAGGAGGCTGCAACGCTTGGTAAGAAATGTATGCATTATCCTGCCCATGTAATTGTAACCCCTCTGTACAGTATGTTCTCAAATAAAATAAAATAAAATTTAAAAAAAAAATCAATACAAGAAGAGTATTTTTGTTAAGAGAAAGGATAGTTTGTAATCTGGAGAGTTCTGCAAAGAGGACAACTAAGAAATGGCTGATCTGCTAATGGAGTAATAGATGACTTCTGCATTGCAGTTTTATGGAATAGGAACTGTAGGTGGCCTGACTCCTATTGGTTCATTAGAAAACATTAAAAGTAATTAAGAAAAACTCAAGCAATTTTGGAGGCAAAGAAATAAAACAAGAAGTGAGGATGACATGAGCTTAAGGAATAGACATTCCATTAAGAACTACTGCATATGTATTTATGTGGATAGGAAAGCATTATCAAAAGAAAAACAATTATAGAAAAGAGATGGATAAATGCAGGAGGAATTCCTTCATAGGCATAGGGTTAAATCTTAGTAAAGTGGTTATTCTTAAGAAAATAGAGCAGCAATTTAAGTATTCTCTAACAGAATACTTGATAATTATGTAGATCTGGAGATGGGAAAAGTGGAATTGCTCTTCTAATTGCAGATGTTTTCTCAGTTAAATCAGAATTAGGCTATTAGCTGTTAGTAAGGATGATGAAGATATATAAGGACTAGAAAAAAGAAAAGTTGAAGCAGAAACAGGGCTGAAAGAGCTTAAATGCAAGAAGGAAATGAAAAGCAGAGCCATTGATGGGAAATTTTGATTCTCTGATGAGACCTGTAACCCAAATGTGAAAGATATGTTTGTATGTGTTCATGTATGTGTATATATTAGTGTGTTTGTTCTGGCCGCATTACCTGTTTAAGTGTTATCCACACAGACTAAGATACTCCTGGGCTAATACAAGAGGGAAAAGGGAACAAAAAATTCTTGATAAGTTATTGTCCATGTATTGAAACAAAATCTGTCTTTAAAATTGGTCCAGCCTTGGAAATAACAGTAACAATTAGGTGTTCCTCCTCCTATCATATCCCTTGACTATAATCAACATAAATGGTGGTTTTTAATTTTTCTTTAATTAACATAGCATAAAAATGCATTCACTAACTGATGACCAAAGAGAAAACAGAAACATTTGTATACTCTTAGAATTTGTAATCTTAACACATTTATGTCTAAAGATTTTCCTCAGAGGTTCCTCAGAGCAGGACAGATAAGAAGAAACATGTTAGTGGTAGGTCTACTTAATATGAATTTCATACAAATGAAGATCAGGGATAAAATTACTAGGTTTCTTTATATATTGGTTTCATGTAAGTTATAATTACACCATCTACATTTCTATCCATACCAATACTCTCAAATTCTCTTCCTTCCTCATTTAATCAGCATATTGTATTTGCATAATTACACCAAAAATTAAAGTAATTGTCAGCAATAGTCTGTTAATTGGCTAACTATAACATACTAAAAAGTATTTGCTGTTAGTTAAGTGGAGGACAGTAGTGAATAACACATCTTATAAAGTAGTAAAAAAGACCACTCAA
This sequence comes from Dipodomys spectabilis, assembly GCF_019054845.1. Taxonomy (NCBI): domain Eukaryota; kingdom Metazoa; phylum Chordata; class Mammalia; order Rodentia; family Heteromyidae; genus Dipodomys; species Dipodomys spectabilis. The sequence goes on from NW_024870792.1 coordinate 8,160,042, forward strand.
TAATGTAGCCACTCAAATTGATGATTTATAGGCAATCCTCCACACAAGTATATCTAACATATCTGTTATTATTATTATTATTAATCACTTAATGCTTTAAACATAAATGTTTTCTAAAATATATTTGCTTTTGAAATATATTTTAGCATTAATATATAAAATTCTAACAATAGAAGAAAAGAATAATAAAGAATAATGAGTGTGTGAACTACAATATATTGGAAGAGTAACTCTCAAGTTGAAGCTGTCACAGGTTACAGCATCTACAATGGTTGCAGGGTCAGGGTCCCTTTGATATTTTGAAGATGTAAACGGTATTATCTTCACCAAAGAATTATCTTTACTACAGAAAATAGAGAACCACAGAAGTTAAATGTGAGGCAGTATTCCTAAATGACATTTTTAGTTTTATTTTTCCCATCCTCGAACTCAGAGCCTGGGGGCAGTCCTTGAGCCACTTTGTGCTTAAGGCTAGCACTCTACCAACTTGAGACACAGTACCACTTCCATCTTTTTCTGAGTAGTTTACTGGAGATAAGAATTCCATGGACTTTTCTGTCTGGGCTGGCTTTAAACTGTAATGCTCAGATCTCAGCCTCCTGCCTATCTAGGATTATAGGTATGAGCCACCAGTGCCCAGCTACCATAACCTTTTTTAGTTCAAAAATATATGGCATGGGAGACATCCATCTCCTTAAGATTCTTGGCATCTAACAAGGAGATCTGAGACTTATGATCTGAGTCTGCCTCTTTATTTTGCATTTTTCTATCACAAAACTGCTGTCCGATAGAATCCCACCAGGCCTGCTCTGCTTTCAGGCTTGTGACCTGAAGGTGAAACCCTGGCTCGCTCTGCTATTCATCTGTGAAACACTCACTGCCTTTCTCCCTTTGTTGCCATTATTCTTCACACATAAAAAGGAATGACAAAAGCAAAATCTTCAGATTTAGTGAAACCAGACAGGAAAGAAACAAATCTTTCTAGAAATAACAAGACTGATTGATCTCTAACCTTCTACTCAGAAAGCTACATGTATATATTAGGTAATATTAAGCACTCTACTGTGTATAATTATCTTTAATGATCCAGAATTATAAAAAATGCTTAAATGATTATAAAACCACTCTAATTCTATGAAATTCCAACTGCAAGAAGCTTACTTCTTGCACTAAATATACTTTATATTTAAGTGTGTGTGTGTGTGTGTGTGTGTGTGTGTGTATTCTGGTACTAGAGCTTGAACTAAGGCCTGGGCTGTGTCCTTTAGCTTTTTGGCTCAAAGCTAAGCTCTCTACCACTTTGAGCCATAACTCTGCCTCTAGCTTTTTAAGGATTAATGGGATGTAAGAGTCTCACAGACTGCCTGGGCTGGCTTTAACTCATGATCGTCAGGTCTTAGTCTACTGAATAGCTAGGATTATAGGAGTGTTCTACCCCACTGGTGTCCAGTACTTAAACAAACTTAACACAATTGATGTATACTTTTCAACTAAAAATGTCAATTTACCATATGTTAATGGCAGATGTATTTCTATCAAACATGGAAACCAAGAGTTTCTCTGTATTTGAATAACAGTATAATTTAAAATTCACTCCTTTTTTTCCCTCTACATGTATCAAAGGGAAGAGAAAAATTAAAGATAGATGAGACAAATTTCCCAATGATTTTCTTTTTTTTTCTTTTTTCTTTTTTTTTTTTCCAGTCCTGGGGCTTGAATTCAGGGTCTGGGTACTATTCCTGAGTTTCTTTTGTTCAAGGCTAGTGCCCTACCATTTGAGCCACAGCACAACTACTGGCTTTTTCTGTTTATGTGGTACTGAGGAATTGAACCCAGGACTTCATGCATGCTAGGCAAGCACTCTACCACTAAGCCCCCAATGGCTTTCTTTACCAAATGTGGAATAAGCACACTTTAAAAATATTCTACTTCCAGGCTGGGAAGGTGGCTGAGTGGTAGAGTGCTTGCCTTGCATGCATGAGGCCCTGGGTTTGATTCCTCAGGACCACACAAGCACAAAAAAAAAAAAAAAAAAAGCCAGAAGTGGGGCTGTGGCTCAAGTGGTAGGGCACTAGCCTTGAGCTGAAGAGCTGAGGGACAGCCCAGGCTCAGAGTTCAGGCCCCATGACTAGCAAAAAAGAAACCAAATCTACTTCCAATTATGTTATTAGTATTAAGGAAAGTATTCACTCAATTTATCTAATAGAATCATTAACAGATAATCCTTACAGAAGGATAAAAATGGAGCATATGCACTATTGCAAAGAAATCATGCATTGGTCAAAGTAAAATTCAAAAATCTTCTCTTGAAGAGAAACAAATCTGGAGTTCTTTCATGTTTCCAGTGTTTTACTTTTTTCCCCTATTAACATTCTGTTCTTGTAAGGCAAACCGTATGTGACAATATGCAGGGGAAAGCAGTGGAGCTCATTCCTTTAACAGGGCATAAATGTGCTCACTCAGCAGCAAAAGAGACTGAGTAACTGTGAATGACTTTGATCTTTCAAAGTTGGCCAGGTAAAACCAAACAACATCATATCATTCATCTAGAATGAGTGAACTAAGACCAAAAGTTATTTTAAAAATTCCAATAGAAACCCAGCTTTAAAAAAAAATCTTCGGGCTGGGAAAGTGGCTCAGTGGTACAGTGCTGGCCTTGTATGCATGAGGCCCTGGGTTCAATTCCTCAGCTCCACATAAGCAAAAAGAAAAAAAGCCGGAAGTGGCGTTGTGGCTCAAGTGGTAGAGCACTAGCCTTGAGCTGAAGAGCTGAGGGACAGCACCCAGGCCCAGAGTTCAGGCCTACAACCAGACCCACCCTCCCCCCCCAAAAAAAACTTCAAATCTAGCAATCACAATTAAATTATCCTACTAAGAATTTAGATACAAATGGTGCTTTAAGCAACCTATAGTTTGTAGTCTAAATGGGAGCATATACTCATTTATTAAATGAGTAATTGTCTACAAAGTCAAGATAAAACTTTTGTTTACCAATAGCCAGGAACTAAGAGGAAGAAATATTCTTGTTGAAGTCTAAAAATTTTCAGATGTGATACAGATGGTGCCTGAACCTAAAACTTCATTGGGTAGCAATGTCTAGGCTCCTCAAATATGGAGCAACCCAATCCCAGCCCTGTGGGTTCCCTGTTTTAGACAGTGTAAAAGAACAATTCTTTCTGAAAGTATGTTATATCCAAGTGCACCCACTACATAGTAAGCAATCCTGACTTCAAAAAGAAATTTCATGTCTGAACTTTTTCTATTTCTTTTATATTAAATAAAACTTTCCATATGAAAAAAGTTAGAGAGGGAGCAGTGAGTACAGGTCAGCTAGTCACACTGATTTTTCATAGCTGAGACAAAAATGTAGAATTGAATACATATATATAGAAATGATACATTTGTCTATATAGTGATGAAAAATACTATTTTTAATATCAAAAGTATCACTTCAAAATTTTCACATGCCAGCTAATAGCATATCTAAATATCCCAAGTCACTACTGTTCCCTTATATTGGCTAGAGATATTCCAAAAAGAATAGTTAAACCAGTCCAACATAATTCATAATTATATATATATATGTGTGTGTAAAAATATTATTTATCACTAACCATTAAACAATTACACATTAAAACATTAAGTTAAAAATAGTAAGTTAACAAAAAAGAAATGAAAAAATGTTCCTACTTCCTCTTTAGAAACAAAATTATTTCTGTTACGTTCTATAAATGCTAAATAATCTGCAACCGTACCAGAAAGAAGATTTCTTCATGGAGTTGATACTCATGACAAGGTGCACCTTGGACAGTTTCTTAATATCATGTACATTTTAATGTGAATTTAATAATAATTAATTCATAGAGCATGCAAAATTAGACCCAAAGAAAGGGAATGAGTTGAAATCTAAAAGTGTATAACCAACAACAACAACAACAAAGAAAACCAGAAAAAGGAGAAAAAATACAGTAACAAGGAGAATAATTTTCTAAATATATGGATGAATACTAAAATGAATAAATTCTATACACTACTTGAATTGCTATTATAACATGCCTCTTTTAAAGTTCAAGCAAAACCTCTTTCTCACTGGATTTGATATAAAGTGACAATAATTCATTTGGGCTATAATCTAATACAGTCCTTTCGGTGCATTACTTCCAGGCCTTGTTCCAAGGTGGAATCCTAGAGAAGCAAGGGGAATTGCTCTACAATACTCTGTATTAGCAGAAGTGTATTCTTATTTGGAAACTAAATAACAGAAATACACTTTTTAATATTTTAGCTGTATCATTGTGCTGCATGGACCAACCAACCCTAAGAAGCAATGACACCTTACAATGCTCATGCCAGCTGCATTTTGATGTTGCTGTATATTGAGTTTCATTCGGCTGTTGCTAGCAGTATATTTACTACCTAATTAGTATGCACTCTACACAATTTCCTTAGTGAGCAAAATAAATAGATGTATTGGAGAGGCCAGCCAAAGCTGCAAATCATAGAAATTCAATGGTGGGGCAGAGAGGCATACAAACAAAATTTATGGAGAAAAGAGAAAAGAAAAAGGGTAAAATAGTTTAAGAAAAATACATTTGCTACCCCTGATGTTACCTTTACTGCTTGAAAAGATAAATGGAAAGTGGAGCTATATTGTAATCTTAACACATTCTTACAAGATGAATGCACAGATTCACTATAAAGCAGCAGAAAATAGAGTGTAAATGCTTTAAAAATAACACAAGCAGGTTTGACCCCTATCTTCTACATGCCTGTTCTAGGCCAGGTTCTTTACTTCCAGACATTATTTTCTCCCTTTATACACACATTCTCTGAAGGTAATACTACCTTTCGATTACAGACGAGAATAAAGATGTCAATGCTGGCGATCACTTTCTCCAAGTTCACACATCAAGTAAATATTTAATCTTAAATCTTCTTGTACAAGTTCCAGAGATTGTCTATTACACGACAAATATCATACAAATTTGATCCTCACAATGTGCTTTCAAAGGGAAGACACATTTTGAAGTAAAATGTATATGCCTTTATTATTATTGTTGTTGTTGTTGTTGTTATAGTACGGGAGGACATAGTCTTTTGGGTAATGCAATAGAACTGAAATTGGACTTGTCAAGTAAGAAAAATATGGGCCCTAATTGAATGTAATTCTTAACAAAGAATTACTTACGTGCTTCTCAATGTTATATAATTTATAATCAACAATGCCATATTTACATTGTTATCTTTTACCTACATAAACATATTTTCTGTAATGTTATTTAACATTTTACCACCAAAATTAGGCAACTATTCAGAATATTTATAGCAGGTTCTAAGGACCCAAACTATACCTCCATAAGTTTACCTCGCTCCTGTATCTGAACTTGGCACAGAAATCTGCTTTGGTGTGATAAATTGTATCTTTAACCTAGGTGTCTGATTTTTGCCTTGACCAATATCATCTTTGCTTTTTTTTTTTTTGTCGGTCATGGGGCTTGAACTCTGGGCTTGAGGACTGTCCCTCAGCTCTCAGCTCAAGGCTAGCACTCTACCACTTGAGCCACAGCGCCAGTTCCGGTTTTCTGGTGGTTTATTGGAGATAAGAGTTTCATGGGCTTTCCTGCCAGGCTGGCTTTAAACCACAATCCTCAGATCTCAGCCTCTTGAGTAGCTAGGATTACAGGCATGAGCCACAGGGGCCAGGCTCATCTTTTCATTCTTACATAAACACTAATTGCTGACATTTTATGCTATGGGTTATCATACCAGGAATAGATTTAAACTTTCTCTCCCTCTCTCTCTGTAAGGAATTCTTTAATCAGTTGTTAAGTGGGCATGATATGTGTGGAAGGTCATGCAGCCTATGAATAAGGAACAAATGAAGCCTGCAGTTTTGTGCATAGCTTTAGTTCTTTTCTTCAATCTTAGTTTCAGTAGTGCTAAAGAGTTTATATACCATACATTTGGCAACTCGTCTGTACCTGGCAATGAACCAGTACTTTAAATATAGCACTTCTCAAAATAGATCAAGCAGAGTGATAGCTATTCGATGATTGCATTTGGACTAAAGTAGCAAAATGATTTGCCTAAATTAAAACGTCCATCAAATGATAGATCCAGAATGTTACTGTAAGCTGGATGACTCTAAAGGGCATGTTTGAAGACCTTGCTGAATCAGGCTGACTGCTGTGTTAGAATCTTGATACTAAAGCAAGTCTTACAAAAATAACACACTTTACAATAACAATGACCATAATACCTCCTTTTCCAAATCCGTCAAACAACTAGGAAGAAAACTCAATACACAGCTAAGGAAAACCCTGTTGCACTTAAGTTAAAAACACAATCTTCATGTAGAAATTGAAATTTAATGCTTTAAAGTGTCCCTGATAAACATTAAGAAAAATGAGAGAATCCAAATGGACCTAATAACACTGCCGCTGCCATAATATAAATCAGACAAGTCATCTGTGGCAAAACCCAAACAAGTAAACTAAAGCCAGTCATACTAGCAGAATCCAAGCAACATCCAGCAAGCCAATCTGAACTCAGAATATATAGGAAGTTAAAACTTCTGTGTCATTTAGTTTTACGCTGACATGTTAGAGTAGTCAAACAAGGATTCAATGCGTCTTAAATTTCTTTCAGTATTCAGTAACAGATTCACTAAAAGTGGTTAGCATAGCTGAGTACCAGATGTAGTGGGCTCATGCCAGTAATCCTAGCTACCTGTATTCTACAAGTTTCTCTTCAGTTTAACAAAAAAGAGAATAGAATTCTTGGAGGGTGAACACAGCATGTAGATGACTATGCAGAAGGTGATTGACGAAGAAAACATGGACATCAAATTTTGAAGCAACTTTTGGAAACAGGAAAGGAGGGAAACCAAGGGTGATAGGATCTATACATGCTTACAGCAACCTATACTTTTTATATGAACTTAAGTATTTGTTTTTAAAAGATTTAGAGGTAGGTTAGAAAAGAGATGCTACCTGAACAATAAAAGCCTAATATAATACCATTAGACCCCAAAAAAGATTGGGAATAGTGGTTATACCGTAATAGTCAGATATCTAAAGTGGGCTGGGGGTAGTCAGTGGCTCACACCTGTAAATCCTAACTTAGGAGGCTGAGATCTAAGGATCACAGTTCAAAGCTAGCCCAGACAAAAAGTTTGTGAGACTCTCATCTCCAATTAGCCACCAAAAAAAAAAAAAATACCCAGAAGCAGAGCAGTGGCTCAAGTAGTAGAACACTAGCCTTGAGTGAAAAAAAGCAAGAAACAGTGCCCAACCCTGAACTTAAGCCTCAATGTGTCATTAAAAAAAAAGAAGAAACTATTTTGTATAATAGAAACATTATAGTGAATAAAACAAAATCAGAAAGTAAATGGGTTTCTGGTTTGGAAAATGTTTCAGCATACAGAAATCATGAAAGACCCTCTAATTCTGGATTCTGCCTTCCCATTCTACGATAGTTTTTGTTTTTAGATTGATAACTGAGTAACTATGACTAGGCTGTCCCTATTCACTTCAATCACATACAAATGTAGGTAGGAGAATATTTCATTTTATCACACAAATTACACAAAGCTTTAGAAGCTTCCAAGTCATGAGTCTCATGAATAGATGTGTCACCAGAAGTAAGAAAAGTGAATAGTGACCACTTTAGTCTCTCTGGTGGATGATGGACTCTCTGAAAAGGAAAGGTAGGACAATATTTGAAAATGAGCAAGTAATTTTGTCTCCTGCATGTAAATCAGGTTTATAAAACAAAGTTCACAAACTTTAGATGATTGTTTCCTGTAAAAGAGACTGGAGTTAAAAATCTAAAAGTACATTTTTGCTTTACTATCATTCTCCAACTAACTATAAAATATATAGTTAAGGAATTTGTTAAGGAAATTAAGGAACTTGTTTGAAACTGGTAATAATTTAGAATGGAAGAAAACATAAGTGAAATGAAAATCTCCTTTCCATTGACAGAAAACACATTCCTGAATAACCTGAATCATCAAGGCTTTCTAGTGAAATGAGTTTGAAACACTAACTTGTACTCACCTACTGTCAGGACGGACCTAGCGAGGACTCATGCTAGGAGTGACGCCATGCTAAAAGATATACCACAATATGATGAAGCCTTCTGCATGCCTTTTTTTGTTCCTAACCTTTGTTTAATAAATATCATATTTATTTCACCAAAACTAATGATGGTTACAAAAATTACACATAATCATTTGCATTAGAATACATGTACTAATAAGTAAGTCTCTTTACTTCCCTCCCGTTTACCAATCATTGAATTATCTCCCCTTGAAAGGTTTGATGTGTTTAAACATCCACGAGGACATCAAGTGACATCTTAGGCTCTGGGACCCAGAGCCTAAAAGAACGAAGGCCATCTCTGCATGAAGTGAGATATTTTTCTTCTGTGGCAATTAGAAAGTCATTTTACTACAAGTTTAGCAAAAGGGTGCCAACATTAAAAATAAAAAGTAGGTGACAAATTAAAGTCTGCTTTGAAATTCTTTCCCATTTTAACATTTCCCTCATCCAAAATCTACTACTTTGTTACACAAGATCCTTAAAAGAAGTATTTTATAAGATCCTATCTGTGTTAGGTAGAAAAGTATAGATTTTGTAGAACTTATCTATATTCTGCTAGAAAACATGAAGAACATTTTCTTTCTTGAATCAAAATGTAATATCTGCCTAGAATAACCAACACCGTCAGAGTGTTTATAGCAGACTCACAAATTATTGTGGTTGTGGATAACTGCCATGTGACTGTGAGAAAGAGGAGTGTTCCAGAAGGCAGAAAAGGCAGAAATCACTCTTAGCTGCCTTATGTATGAGAAAGCTTTTACAAATAAATTTAGGTCAAGGAAAATGCAATACCATATTTATTTTGCAGCAAAGAACAGTATAGTTTGGATGTTTTTATTGTTACACTGACAGACTAAATTGTATGTACTTGTCTTTTATAATACTATGTTTTAAAGTATGTATACATTGTGGAAGGACTAAATCTAGCTAATTAGCATATGCATTCAAACACATAGTAATCATTTCTGTAGGGACAACCACTCCTAGAATTTTTCAAGAACATATCATTAACTCTAATCCCTTTGTTGTGCAATAGACCTTGAACTTATTCCTCCTACCCAGCTAAAATCTATATCATTACAAGGCAAACTATTACGAACATGAGAGAAGTTTATAAGGCATGGAAACCAGCTATGAGTGTACTGTTTTAGTCTGGATGTAGATTCTAAAATAATGTTGGCAACTCAATCTATAAAAGATTAGGGTGCTAGAAACTAGCCTGGAACACCAGAAAAGAAAATGAGATGCCACCACTGATTAAAATCTTTCCAGAGGTAACTTTTTCTTTTATGTGCATATACTATATTTTAATCAGAATAACTGTCGCCATTCTTTTGGAATAACCACAACAATAACAAAAATAGATACAATCAACTTTCTCTTTCACAGGAGAAGCAATTATGACCAGAACTATTACTCTCAAATTGTTGTATTCAAATTCTACTCTCAATTAGAAAGAATTAGAATTTCACACATTTTAATATTTTCATTTGAATTATTTTACCAACTTGTCTTTTACCAAAAGGGAGTTTTTTCTTGATACTTTCTTGTTTTGTGGTAATGAATTTGTACTTAGAAGAACCTCACACTTGTTAGGCTGATACTCTACCACTTGAGCCATGCCACCAATCCTGCTTATTTCTGGCTCCTTTGGTGATGCAGTCTCATGAACTTTTCTGCCTGGGTTAGCTTAAAATCATGGTCCTTTGGATGTCAGTCATTTTACATATTATAGTCTAACCTCAAACTCAGGATCCTCCTGCATCATCAGGATCCTCCTGCCATGCCCACTGGCAAAAGGATCTTTTTAAAGAATTATATATAGTTATTATGTAAAGTTCTAATATATGAACTGATAAAATATTATTCCAAGTGAAAAAAAAAAACTTTTAATGAGAATAATTGGTTAACTGTTTGCACTTAATACCTGCAGTGTGATGGATGTAGTTTAGGCCAGACTTTGAACATTCAGAGGCATTTAATAATTAGGAGTTAAATATGCAAATCCTGCATCTTCAACGCAAGGAGGTGGTGGGCATTGTGCAGAACTTGAAGCTTGTGTCCAATTTCAAGGCATGTGGCTAACCATTGTGCAAGAATGAAAGTCCAAATAGGACAAGCTCCTTCCACCTAACCATGTCCCTGCCCCCTGCTTCACCTACTCTGCCTCAGCTCTCTGGATTCTTGCTCATATTTCCTTCCCTTGGCCATATTCCCACCAGACAGTTATTCAAATCCAACAAGATTTAAAACATGAATAGCTTTAATTAAAAGTCAAAACTATGAATAATTAAGAAGTTTTAGTTATTGCTTTTATTTTTTAATAAGGCACCCACCTGAACCTTCAGTCCCAGAAGACTTTACCCATCTGTAAAGTTTGTTTCCTTAATAACTTCTCTCTGGTATAAAAGAGAGACAAGCTGCTTTTCAGAAAGGTACATCAGAAAGCCAGAAGGAGGGACATCATCCTTCAAATATAATTTGGAGCTTAAACAAATGTAATTAATTTTCTAGTGGTATTATGTAATTAGCAAAGCACTGTGTCATATCTTAAGAATAGCTCACAGCTATTAGTTTGTACTAGAAACCAAAAACTTTCATTGCACTTTATATATATATATTACTTGAAATAATATTCATAATACGCAATTGGGTCATCTTTTTACTTAATTTTATAAATAAGGAAAAAAATCATCTACAGTAGAAACGTATTCTTGTTCTATTTTCTTTGTCTGTCTGTCTGTCTCCCTTTCTCACTCTCACTTTGTACATAGGGGGTGCTTCAGAGTACATTGGTTATAAAGAGGAGTGCTGATGGTAGGATTTTTATCTATACAGATAAGGTCCTTTGATCAAACTCACCCCTTGTATTTTTCTTTCTTATCCTTCTTCTTAATTTTAATGATTAAATAATTTACCATGTTCATTATCTTACTTTTATATATACTTATGAAATACTACAGTTATATTCACGCTCTTCACACTTTCACCCTCTCCCTTCCCATTGTCTTCTTCCCCAGATACTTAGATCTACTGTATATCTAGAATTATCTCATCACTTCCCTAGGAGTCAAAATTAAAGTAAACAAACAAAAAGACTCCCTAGTAATTTGCATACTCCTTCAGAAGAATAGTTGTTTGTATTTAGAAAGCAATTTGACAATCCATCTCTCCAACATTATCAATTTTCTCATTCCTCATTTAATAAAATGCCCAAAAATGTGGTTAACAATGGTAATGACATTACATATGATCCAAATATATTCACCTGACATGATTAAAAATCGTAAGTGAAGAGCAAAGTACCAATGAAAATCCACCATACTACTTCATGGATAAAATATTCATTTGTGTACTAGCTCTCTAGATCTTATTCAAAGATGCCATATGGAAGAAAATTAATTTGACCTTTTGATGTAAGTATAAAATGCCACAGCCATTGTTTTAATTCCAAATGTGTCCATTATTTTGCTGTTCACACAAAGATTTAACCTCTGCAATTATTGTTAGAAGAAAAATTATACTGGCCTTTTAAAAATAAAAGAACATTTCTATTAGCTGACATTTGATATTTCTCATCCAGTGGCATATGTGAGTGTTGTGTGTGTGTGTGTGTGTGTGTGTGTGTGTGTGTGTGTGTGTGTGTGTGTGTGTGTACGTATGTTTGAAAACCAATGGTTCTAAACTGTCAACACATCATTGTAAAAGTTAAGTCACAAGGTCTGTTTTCTTAGTAAACAGAAGCCATTTTCAATCAGTTGCTTTATTAATCATAGAAAATGGTATTGGTCTAGGTTTTTGCATATCCAAACAAAGAAAAAACAAGTCTAGCATATGTAAGAGGAAGGACTCTATTGGCTGAGGGAACAAGGACAAGAAGTTAGGAAGCACAACAGCGGATACTGAGCACTGGGCCTACATTTGAGATAGACAGACAGTATCAATTCTCTCTACATAGTTTAATGAAGACAAAATGCCTTTACGCTTTCCTCTTTTAGAAAGACCAAGCAGTAGGGTTATTCTAATTAAAAAATAATATATGTACTACTCAAATACTATTATGAAACCCACTAGTACAATTATTACTTAGTAAAAAAAAAAAAATGAGTGACAGGAAAATATAACTGGCTCTGTTAGAAAGTGTCTATTGGTGGGGGAGGGAAGGGCAATCAAAGAAGATGAATGATGATGAGTATGGTCAAAGTACTTTATTTATATATAGGAAGATAGTTGCATATATTAAATCTGTTGAAAGTACTTAAGATGGGAAGGGAGAAGAGCATGGGAGAATGAGTAGAGGATGAGTTGATCAGGGTATACGGTACACACATATGGAAATATGAAACACCATCTTGCACAACTAATGATTGCAAACAATAAAAAAAAACTTTAAACAATGTCTCTTTCAGGGGCTGGGAAGGTGGCAGAGTAAATATGTGGTAAGTATTTTCTGAACATCAAGGTACTATATAGATATCAGTTATATAATATTGGTCTCCAAATTGATTTGTCAACCTTCTTTACCACAAATTGGGTCAGCTCTCTACCTGGCCAGGCAGAACTCAGAATGCTGTGCTTGAGGCTTTCTCTTCTATGTGAACAAAGAGATCCAGGCCAGAGGCCCTTCTCACAGCTCTCTTTCCTCATTCTTGTCCTGAACACTCCTAGCACAGTGCAAAGAGGAAAGGATAGACATACATAGGACTGGTTGGTACACAAGATTTCTGCCATCCTTTTGCCACTGACAGAAATGAAAGCTCCCAATGATGCGTTCACATTTTTTTTTAATCTATAAAATAATCCATATGACAGAATAATTCAAAACACAGTGTATAATTACTGAGTCAGCTCCAAGTGGACAACAATCCAGTAAGGCTGGATTTTGTGAGTGTATCCTACTTCTTGCCAAACTAATACACAATGCTTAGCAAACACGATGGCCTGCAAAACTGTAGCCAAACTTCATATATGATAAGGGAGACAAATTGAAAGTAGAAATCATTTAGAGTTGAAATACCACAACATCAGCATAAATTCTGTGTGAGTGATACTTTCCCAAAATGGATTCATGTTAGTATATGAACTGAGAATGGAGATATTCTACAAAAGCAGCTTTAAAAAAAATTGTTATTATAAATGCGAGGTACAGAGGGGTTACAGCTACATAAGTCAAGTAAAGAGTATATTACTTTTTGGACACTGTCACCCTTTCCCTCACTCCCTGCCAGTTTTTCCCTCCCATCTCTATCCATAAGTTGTATAGTTGATTGTCAACATAGTATCTAATGTCACTGCTATACATTTGTTCACCCCTTGTCCAACCCTTTCTGTGCCCCTTTTACCCTCTCAAAGACAGACAAATGAACAAACAAGACAAAAAGAAAAGAAATGAAAAGAAACAAACAAAAAGACAGCAACAAAGAAAAAAACCTCTTGTTTCCATTCCTGGAGTTCATTTTGATAAATATATTTTGTATGATCAGATACACATGGGCATTGTACCTTTCTGTTCCTCTCCTAAGAGTGTTGTCCTTTGGTCTCATGGAGTGTGAATGCCTAGAGACCTGCATAATTTATCATGTCCCAGGATAGTTTAGATCTAGCTTCTTCATGAGAGAAAACATACACCATTTGTGTCTCTGAGCTTGGTTAACCACATGAACAGCTTTTAAGATAATTTATGTCTTTTGACAATCTGACTTTTATCTTAATTATCTTTTATTCTACTTTCTGTTTTTTTACATCTTTCATGAACATGCATTTGTTGTACCAAGGATTTGTGGGCACACATGCACCATGATCAAATTTTCCCTTCAATTACTGTAGTCCACCTCCCTTCTGAAAACAAGGTCATTGTTCTAATATATATATATATATACATATATATATATATATATATATATATAATATTTTGAACACTTTCACACACACACCCTGACTTATACCTTTCCTTCCTCCCTATCACATCTCATGGATCCTTACTCTCAAATGTACCTGTTTTGCTAGCCTGTCACTTATTTTTTTTTAAGTTTTATTGTAAAGTTACTATACAGAAGGGTTACCCTTACATAAGTCAGGCAATGAGTACAGTTCTTTTTGAACAGTGTAAACATTTCTCTCATTTTCTGCCAGCTTTTCCTACCCTGACCCCATTCTACCCAAATTGTGTAGTTCATTGCCAACATAGTGTCTAGTGAGTATCACTGCTGAATTGGTTCACCCTTTGCCTTACTGTTTCTGTGCTTTCCCCTTCCCCTCCCCAAATCAGATAAACATCTAAAAGACAAAGGGTACAGAACTGTACAGAGGGGTTACAATTACATGAGCATGGTAATGAGTACATTTCTTATCAAGCATTGTTGCCTTCTCCTTTGTTTATCCCCTACCATCCCTTCCCTCCCACCTAAACAACTACACTCCCTCCCCTACCTTCTGCCTAAATTGTAAAGTTCATTTTTTGACATAGTGTCTTGTACATCTCATTGTTGCAATGGGTCAACCTCTATACCTATTTAAACATTTTGTTTTTTCCCTTCCCCTCCACAAATTATACTAACATCAAATACAGTGAAAACGGGGTATGTGTGGGGGAGGGACATACAAAGCAACAAAAAATCACATGGTAGCTTATAAATACATTAGAAACAATAGCAAGAAAAAAAAACCACTTGTGTCCTTATCTTGGGGTCATTTCACCTAACATCATCTTTTCTGACCTTTTCTGCTTGTCCTAGATGTATACTAGTTATTGCAAATAATTGAAACCATGGGACCTATGTTTCTTTGGGACTGGCTTACTTCACTTAATACAATTTTTTCTAAGTCTTTGCATTTCCTAACAAATGAGGCAATGTCATTCTTTCTGATGGAGGCATAGAATTCCATTGTGTATCCATACCACATCTTCTTGATCCATTCATCTACTGAAAGGCATCTGGGTTGGTTCCATATCTTAGCTATGGTAAATAATGCTGCAATAAACATAGTTGTGCTGGTAGCTTAATATGCTCTTGTTTATGATCATTCTGGTAAATGACCAAAATTGGGATTGCTGGGTCATAGGGGAGCTCTGTGAAGAATCTTCTGAGGAACCTCCATGCTACTTTCCAAAGTGGTTGAACAAGTTTACACTCGCACCAACAGTGCAGTAAGGTTCCCTTCTGGCCACATCCCCTCCAGCACCTGTTGTTATTAGAATTCTTGATTATAGCTATTCTAACTGGAGTGAGGTGGAATCTCCATGTTGTTTTGATTTGCATTTCGTTTATGGCAAGAAAGTTTGAGCATTTCTTCATGTGTCTATTGGCCATCCTTCTTTCCTCTTCAGAAAAGTTTCTCTAAGTCTTTAGCACATTTATTTACTGGGCAGTTGTTTCTTTGAGAATTTGTTGCTGGGGGATTTAATTTTTTGAGTTCCAGGTATATTTTAGATATGAGACCTTTGTCCTTTGAATGGCTAGTGAAGATCTTCTCCCAATCTGTGGGCTTTCTCTTGATCTTTCTAGCTATGTCCTTTGCCATGCAGAAGCTCTACAACTTCATGCAATCCCATTTGTCCAACCTTTCTTTGATTTGTTGTGTTTCTGGGTCTCTATTAAGAAAATTTCAGCCTGTGCCAAGGAGACCTAGGGTTTCTCCTATTCCATCCTGTAATGTTTTCAGAGTGTCTTCTTTGACTCTGAGGTCTTTGATCCATTTGGATCAAAGTTCAGGGCTATATATAAGGATCTAGCTCTAGTTTTCTACAAGTGATTAACCAATTTTGCCAGCACCATTTACTGAAGTGGCTGTCTTTCTTCCATTGTATTTTTTTAGCTCCCTTATTGAAGATTAGGTTGCTATACATCTGTGGGTTCATTTCTGGGTTTTCAATCCTATTCCATTGGTTCTGAGGTCTGTTCTTGTGCCAGTACCAAGCTGTTTTGAGTACTATGGCTTTGTAGTAGAGTTTGAAATTTGGTACTGATATTCCTCCAGCACTGTACTGTCATCCATTTTTAAGGACTGGATTCCACATATGGGAGACAACAAGTCACCTTTATTTTTCTCATTGTAGCTTATTTCATAAACATGCTCATCTCTAGTTCTATCCATTTTCAGCAAACAACATAATTTCATTTTTCTTTATGGCCAAATAATGCTGCTACATTTTTCTTTTTTTTTTTTTTAAATTTAATTTTATTTGTGAACATACTGTACAGAGGAGTTACAGTTACATGGGCAGGATAATGCGTACATTTCTTACCAAGCATTGCAGCCTCCTCCTTTGCTTACCCTTCACATCCCTTCCCAGCCTCCCCCCTCCCCCCCAATCCCAATCCTTCTCCTTCCCCCCTCTTCCCCCCCCCCCCCACACCAACGTTGTAAAGCTCGTTTTGGACATGACAACTTGTACTTCTCATTGTTGCAACAGGTCCACCTGTATCCTTAAACAACTGGTTTTTCCCCATCTCCTCCACAAGTTATACTGACATCAAATATAGTGAAAGCAGGGGTTATACTGTGGGGGAGGGACATACAAAGCAACAAAGAGATAATCTTATAAATGTGTTAGAAACACATGCATGAAAGAAAAAAACATTAAAATACACATCTAAGGGTTCATTTTCCTGACATCACATTATCTGACCTTTTCCGCTTGACTCATACATACACTAGATATTACAAATAAGGGAAACCATGGGACCTACGTTTCTTTGGGCCTGGCTTACTTCACTTAATATAATTTTTTCCAAGTTTTTCCATTTCCTAACAAGTGGGGCAATGTCATTCTTTCTGATGGAGGCATAGAATTCCATTGTGTATATATACCACATTTTCTTGATCCATTCATCTACTGAGGGGCATCTGGGTTGGTTCCATATCTTAGCTATGGTAAATAATGCTGCAATAAACATAGTTGTGCTGGTTGCTGCTACATTTTTCATCTATATCATATTTTCTTTCTAATTCTTTTGTAATTTATTTTTATCTTTAAATTGTTGTACAAAGGAGCTGCCACTTAATAAAGCAGTGTATAAATACAGTGCTTCTTGATCAATGTCACCTCTTTCAACATTCTCACCCACCCCTCTGAATCCACCCCTTCCCTCACTTTTTTCTTTTAATTTTTTATTGTTACCTTTAAGTAGTTGTATGAAGAAGTTTCCATTAAACAAATCAGTTTATAAGTAAAAATCAATTGTATCAAGGAACTTTATTTATTTATGATATACCTATAATATACTTGAAACAATTACTTAATGCTTCTCACTTCTCTGCCCTCCTTTGAAATAGTTTTTGGTCAGTTCAAAATAAAGTCTTTCTACATATAAATTTGGCATCTGAGTAAACCTTGAAAAAGCTCCAGCTGTTATTCTCTCTACCCTCAGACTGATGCAGAATGCTTTCCCTGCTTCCCAACAGTAGACTTTTTTTTAAATAGGCACTTAGAATCACTATTTATCTCTTCAGTCTGCTAGACATATTAGAACTATAGTTGTAGCCTAATTTTAATCAAGTCTATTACCTTAAAGTATCTTAGTTCTGCATTAAATAGAACAGTAAGTTTCCTATCATTAGCTCATTATGTAGATGATATAGGTATGGATATGAACATATTTTGGTGGTACTGAAGTTTGAACTTGGGGCTTGTGCTTGCTTGGAAGGCTCTATCACCTAAATCATATCCTCAGAGTTATTTTCTCACTTGTAATTCCCTGAGATGATATGGTTTTTGTTTTGGAGAAATATATGATAAGAATACAAGAGCAAATTTACAAATGACTTCCCCTTTCTGGCATTTCATGCTACTTCATGCAAAGAAATCTTACGTAATTGTCTCTTTTCCTATCATCACCTTGTTCATAGAAATTAAAATACACAGGGTTTATTATAAATTCTGAGAAACTTGTACCATTGTTTCTACTTCCCATGTTGATCTTTTTCATGACAAATGTGATAACTATTGCAAAAACCTGAAAACTAGAGACATAAATAATGAGAAAATCGAAGTCCCCCTATCATCAGTGTAATTACAGCTCTCCTGATCTCCCTCTTTCCTCTTCCTTCTCGAGCCACTTCCTGGAGAGTACAGCACACTGACCACTGATGACAATGGATGTAAGCCATTACAGAATGTACCCAAACACAGCTCTATGTAGGTGTGTCATGTGTATTTTTAACTTCTGTTTCATTTCTCATATATTTAAAGGCAATTACCATTCCAAGGTATGGATATATTATAATTTACTAAACCAAGCATAGATATTATCTGGTCTGGGAATGCAGAAGAATGCTGCAAAGGACATTATTACATCTGTCTACTTTGGCACTGCAGAAGAATATACATTCCCTACCAACTTTTTGATGTGGTGCTTCTAATTTATTATCAAACAGGAATCTGGAGAATCAAGAGATTAGAATGCTATATAAAATGAAAAATGTGTTTTGAGATATTAAGCATTAATGTATTGGACAGATTTATGTTTTAGATTCTAGGCTTCATAAATTCATCCCTTCTCAATGCTAAAGCTTTCTACTTTCTTCTGAAGTTTTAATTTTTCTGGGACATACAGGGTAGCAGCTTAACATCACTGCCGAACACCACCACCACCCCTCCCCCTCCCCCTCCCCCTCCCCCTCCCCCCTCCCCCTCCTCCTCCTCCTCCTCTTCTTTTTTTGGTCGGTTGTGGGGCTGGAACTCTGGGCTTGGGCACTATCCCTGTGCTCTTCAGCTCAAGGCTAATGCTCTACCACTTGAGCCACAGCACCACTTCCGGTTTTCTAGTGGTTGATTGGAGATAAGAGTCTCATGGACTTTCTTGCCCTGGATGGCTTTGTACCGTGATCCTCAGATCTCAGCCTCCTGAGTAGCTAGGATTACAGGCATGAGCCACCAGTGCCTGGCCCAAACACTTCTTAAACACCATACTTGTTAGGAAATAAGCTCTCTTTGGGCATATGAAAAGGAATGGAATATAGTTCATTCCATATAATAATTAAAATGACAATCACATTTCTAATTTAAGGAAACAAGTCTCAAAACAGTTAATTTTCTTTAAAAATTATTTTGTGTATCAAAATTTATTCTGAGAGCTAATATATTGGTTTTGTAGCTACAAAACAGAATTATGTGTTTTCTTTACCATATTTTGCATTGGTTTTCTTTCTGTATTTTCTTACTTCCTTTTGGTTTATCATTGAATTTGAACTATTGTTCCTAATTCTTCACTATCCTACTACAGAAACACACACACCCACACACACACATGCACGCACCCACACATATTCACGTACATGTTTCACCTGACCTTGTAGTAGCAGGTTTGAGGCTACAATATTTGTCCTGTCTTGGACTATGAGAAGTTGGAAGATGAAATGTAAGTAGTATAGGCTGAAATGCACTTACATAGATGATGTTGAATACTATTCTTCCCTAGAAAAGATTTCTATGAAGTTTAGACCAGATTTCTTGCACTACATTGAATATATGTGTTAATACCATCTTATAGTATTCCAATATGAATTACTGGTAGTAACATCCCTCTGTCATTGCACTTTTAATCATATCATTTTAACTACTTTATGCTTTTACTACCATGTAAGAGGAACACTTTTAAATAGAAGTTTCCAAACTACGTCTCTGGGTCACTAGACAGGTTTTTGGTTGAAAGGAGGGGTTAGATTTCCTCTTCATGATAAAAGCTACATAAAAACTTCCTGCAGGTAGCTATATGTTAGCTCCTTTGTAAAGGAATCCCAAGGCTACACATTCTGTCCCAGAGTGATATTTCCTTTTCTTTCTGTTTAGTTTACATAGGTAAACATTTTTGTATCTACATATCTACTAGGCACTTTTTTCTATGCATATCAAGAGGGACCAGTTCATGTTGATTAGTTTGACAATAGCCCAAAGTTAATCAAACATGCTATCTGAGTAAGTCATTTAGACACAGGGAAAATAAGTAAAAAGCACCAGCAGAAACTCAGTAGAAAGGAAAAATAACCATCTCTCAAGTACTTCGTGTAAAAATCCTACCAGGCATGGGTAGTTGGTATCACTGTTTCACCAAACAATTATTCATTAAACCCTTCAATACCCTGCATTTGGGGGAATCAAAGGAAACAAAAATTGAATTTGAGAACCTGGAGGTTCAAAAGGAAATATGTAATATGTACACAAAAAATAAATCATAAATAACAAGAGTGAAAGGATCAAGAGAGAAGTAGAACAGTTTGATGGCAGAAAAGATCAATATGGCTGAGTGGAAAGGGAAATTGAAAGTAAGCTTTGAAGAAGTAAGTTCTTCCTGCTTGCCTCTCCCTTTTTCTTTACTTCATTCTACAAATATTTATTGAACATCTTCTCCAGGCATTGATTTGTGCTGGAGAGTGGTACTGAACAAGACAGACCTCACCCTACTTTTATGGAGATGACATTCTGGCATGGATAGGGAGGTAGGGAAAGAATGAGTAAATACAAGTTTTCGGCAGCAAAATTATCATAAATATAAGGCACAATCTAGGGACAAGGAGTGATTTGTTGAGGAAGAGTTTTAGATTCAAAGTGATGGATGGTAGATAAGGAATTAAGGTGGCTTTGCAGTAGATCTGACTGAAAAGGGGCAGTAAGTCAAAGAGAATGGCCTTGCATTTTGTAGAATGACAGGAAGCCACTGCAATGTTATTGCAGGTAAGAGAGAAGGTGATAGGGAGGTACCAGGTATAATAGGGAGATCCTGAAAAGATTTCAGCAAATGGTTAGTATGATCTGACTTAATTTAAAATGTTAGAACAAGTAGGTGGAAATAGATCTTTATAGAGCAAGAGTGGAAGCAAAGAGTCCACATAGGGTCCCTGCTTAAAAAAAAAGGAAATGAAGGTAGCTTGGTCTAGGATGCTGGCAGGTAAGCAATAAAAGGAGTCCAGTTTTGCACATATTTTGAAACCACAATAAGAGTTTCTAATGGATGAAATTCTAGGGTTGGAATACAGGAAATGTGAAAGAAGACATTTTGAGGGAAGACCCCTGAGGCTTTATAAGGATGAGTAAGAAGCAAATATGGAGCTGAAGGTGCTACCCTTGAGAAAAAAGGTCAGGAACCGTGCCCAAGCCTTGAGTTCAAGCCCCAGAATGGGGGAGAAGAGGGGGGTAGGAGGAGGAAGGAAGAGGGTGGAAGGAGGGAGGGAAGGAACGGAATTATGAGATAAGTTTCTCTGATGTAGTTCTATACTAGAGTCCTAGAGCATCACTGTTGATTTAGGAAAATAAAAACTTTTTTTTTAGGATGATTAATTTTAATTAAAATAGATTAAAAACAGACTGTGTAAAAGCATTAGAATTCTCAATAATTTACTATTATTTACATTAGCAAATACCAGCCATTAGTAGACAAGGAGATGAGGACAGATCTTCCCCTGCAGCACAGCTGGGGCTATACGTTCCTCCCCTTTCCCTTCCATTACTCTTTATCAGGCCAGCTGTGTTGTTGAACTTTAGACCCTTGACTGTAGTGACAGCCGTATACCCAGCACAAAAAGGCTAGCAGTCAGGGTAGGATTCCTTTCCTCTTGAGAAGACACTCACCTCTTGGGTCAAGTTCATGGTCCACTTGATTGCGAGTAATCTCCTCTCTAGAGCCAGAACTTCTACTTGTGCATGATCTTCTGTGAAGAACAGTCCTTTACACTATTCTAAAATCTAGTTTCCAGGGAGAGAATGACCAAAAAAAACCCACAACAGAAACCACTCATTCTGGTTCCCAGGGACGCCCTGCACCCCTAAAATGTTGAAAATTTTAAAACAAAAGCTCCTCTATCTGTTCTTTCTGTCATGCTGGGTGTCTGGTTCCAATTAAACAAAGGAAGAAGCTGTGCAGAAGCGCACCTCAGACCCACTTTCCTTTTCTGCAACCACAGAAACCAAGGGAGGAGGACAACTTAAATATGCATGCTGCTCCCTCGTCATGTTGTTTTAATCCCTCCTGGACCTGGGTGCATTTTATATTGGGTAATTAAAAAAAAAAAACACAACAATCATTGTAATGCTTAATAGAATTTAATGAAGTCAATATTGAAGCTAAAGAAATAATATAATTGCTTGGATTCCTAGGAAATTCACCTATGGAATCAGTGCAATCAAGTCCATTGTATGCTAATGCAAAAATAAAACTAAGTAAAACAAAATAAAAATAGCATAAAGAAGGTGGTCACAAAAGAATGCTCTCATGCTTAAGACTAGGAGAAAGAAATACTGTATTAAGATATGAAATGTACAGAACATTCCTAGATCATATTGTAGTCATTACCTTTTTTAATGCTTTCCCCTTAGTAAACTTTTTATAAGAGTTGCAAATAAGGAAAATGTTTACTGGTTAAAAAATAAAAAGGAACACCTTTGCTTATAATTTCATCATTTATACTATATTTTTAATGGGTTTGTGCCAGTCCTGGGGTTTAATCTTGTGGCCTGTGTACTATTCCTGAGCTCTTTTCTTCAGGGCTAGTACTCTACCACATGAGCTACATCGGAAATAAGAGTCTCTTAAGATTTTTCCTGCCCTGGCTGGCTTAAACCGTGATTGTCAAATCTCAGTCTCCTGAATAGCTAGAGTTACAAGCATGAACCACTGGCACCAAACTCATTTGTACTATTAATGGACAATAATAATTTCTTTAATTGTTTCTAATAAATATAAAAGTAATGATAAAATTAGGACATTCATTTTCAATATCTAATAAATTAGCAGAATCATTAAAAATCAATTGTTAACTGTAAGCAAAATAAAGAAATAAAATTATGTAAGACCCAAGAGAGCACAACACCAAATAAGAAATAGACTGGATAAAACAAAAAAAAAAGAAAATCAAACTTGCTTCCATTCAGAGTTTTATATCCAGCTGACATTATTGCTGGAAACTCAGAGAACCGAAAAATATGATAAACTACATCCACAGGGATGCCATCATTAAAATCTAGACTGAGAAAATTGACAGTACAGATGACCAGGCTTCTTCAACATTTATTCAATACATGGAGAAAAAGAAGAGGAAGAATGATGAGAAACTATTGATTAAAAAGACATAAATACATATTGGACATGTGAAGGAATTCAGGGTATATTGAAAACAAGCAAAATCAAAACGTGTGGAGGATGACTGACAAGTTGAGTCCTGGCACACACACTATTCATGCCACTAGAAAATCTGGAAGTCTATCTGGAATTTCATCTATGGAGTCAATGAGTGGATGTTGATGACTATTGTTAAATAACCCTGGGGAAGGAAAAGGAATGAGGATATAGAAGAACACAGCCACATACTTTGAATGGCTGAAGGGGTCCATGGCACACGAGGGGCTTGAAATGATCAAATTAACCCTTAACTTACTAAAATTATACTCCTCTGTGCACTTTTGCACCAGTTTGATGCTTTTACAATTAAAATGAAAAGGAAGGGCTGGGAAGATGGCTCAGTGATAGAGCGCTTGCCTTGCATGCATGAGGCCCTGGGTTCGATTCCCCAGCACCACATAAGCAAAAAGAAAAAAAGCCAGAAGTGGTGCTGTGGCTCAAGTGGTAGAGCACTAGCCTTGAGCTGAAGAGCTGAGGGATAGCACCCTGGCCCAGAGTTCAGGCCTCACGACCAGACCCAAAAAAATAAAAATAAAAAATAAAATAAAATGAAAAGAACTCACAACTACTACTGTGAATGCAATTCAATTCATAAGTTACTTCTTTTGTATATAAAATTTACATATATATAACAATTTTAAAAGACTTGAAAATTTTCAATTAGCATATCCATCTGGGTTTTGTTGTCATCAAATCATATTACATTTTCAGGTACTCAGTTGTACATTTGACATTGCAATTTAACCAAAGATTTCAATTACAAACCAAAAGAAATATTCTCATACTAAAGGCACACCTAAGATCACATTTTTTAAAAATACCAGTAGTAAATGAAATGGCATATTATCATCCAGAAATAAAATAAAGCTATGATAAAGCTATATTTCAAATTAAAAGTTTATTTTAGGATGGAAACAGACAAACAAGGAGGTGTGTGTGTGTGTGTGTGTGTGTGTGTGTGTGTGTGTGTGTGTGCGCGCGCGCGCGCGCGCACATACTAATGAGAAACAGCATTATGAAAGCCTAAAAGTAAGACCTAAAAAGTGCATTTTTAGCCAGGCACTGTTGGCTTAGACCTGTAATCCTTCTCTGGAAAGTGAAATCTGAGGATCACAGTTCGAAGCCAGACAGGTAAGGAAAGTTTGTGAGACTCTTATCTCCACTAAAGCCAGAATGGAGCTGTGGTTCAAGTGGTAGAACACTGGTTTTGAACACAAAGGCTCAGAGACAGAGCCCAGGCTCAGAGTTCAAGACATACGTACATACAAACATACATACATACAAAGATACATACATACATAAATTTTAAAGTGCTATTTTGTCAACTCTATCCATTTTAAAATTCTAACAGTGCACATACATATAGTTCTGTTAACTCACCTGAAAATGTTTTTAACACTTTAAAGTATTTTGCCAATAAGCATTACATCTGACTTTTAAATTACTAAAATTATAGGAAGCTGGAGAACACTGATTAGCACAGAAATTTTATTCTTGCATTTCATTTTTCAAAATTTTTAACTCTCAGGATCTCTAAATGAATACATTTCTAAAATGGTCTTGTGCAATTGTGCCATAATTACAAAATCTTTGGAAGAAGCATCTCTTTCACTCCAAGCAAATGAAGGAAAAATGGCAGAAGCAGCATTATGCATCAGAGAGAGCACTGACACAGGAATCGATGGAAATGGCTTCTAATTCCCTCAAGAATTACCCGTATGTTATATGTTTACCCAGAGTTTACTTTTTCTATTATCACCATAATGCAAACACTTATGGTTTCTACAAAGAGATTCAGTTTTTTTTAATGGCACTATTTCCCCATATTTATAATAAAGTGATTGAAATAATATTAGGGTTTACAGGTTGTTATTTTTTTGTTTTTTTTGTTTTGCTTTTTTGTTGTTGGTGGTGGTGGTGGTAGTGGTCATGGTGCTTGAACTCTGGGCCTGGACACTGTCCCTAAGCAATTCAGCTCAAGGCAAGCACTCTACCACTTGAGCCACAACATCACTTCTGGCTTTCTTGTGGTTAATTGGAGATAAGAGTCTCATGAACTTTCCTGCCCAGGCTGGCTTTGAACCATGATCCTCAGATTTCAGCTCCTGAGTAGCTAAGATTACAGGCATGAGCCACCGGCAACCAGTGACAGGTTCTGTTTGAATGTCATGAAAAGTAGGGTATAATTATTTAGCTAACAGAGTTTCTGCACAATTCATCAGTAAACTTTGATTTTTCTTTTATCTAAGCTAGGAATTCACTGCAGAACTGGAAATAAGAAGCTTATTTTGAAATGGAAAATATCTGGTTTAGTGGTATAAATTAGAAAAAAAAATCATCTCCTACATTGTATTTTCCAGAATGGAGATCAGAGAGATACTTGAGTCCAGGAGTCTGGAAACTGACAAAGCAGAACAAGAGTGTCAAGTAGGGAAAATGCTTGTAATTAACAACAGCACAGAGATCTGTCTTGGCTCTCATATCTGGTCATAAACAAGACACTTTAGGAGCCCAGAGCTGAGCACAGTAGTGCATGTCTGTAATCCCATTAATTTAGGACAGAGATAGGAGGCTGGCATATAGATATAGAAAGCAATGTAACAAAATAGTCATGCTCTACTTTGTTATATTGCTCCTTATATATCTATTTTCTTATATTACATACCCAGAGGTAAATCCACATGGTATTTGACAAGGATGCCAAGAACACAAGGGAAGTTGTGTCAACAATGTGTCTAGGAAAACTCATAAAGATGTATAAAATGGTAAAATTATATGCCCCCCCCAAAAAATTAAATGACATAAACTATGATTCCAAATGATCAAACTTACTGAGGAAAGCCTAAAGGGGAAAGCTTCACAATACAGACATTAGCAAGGATTTCACAGACTAACTATCAAAAGTATAAGAAACAAAACTAAAATAAATGAATGAGATTATATCAAAGTAAAAATGCTTCTGTTTGGGAAAGGAATCCATCAACACTTAAGGAAAACAGTCAATTTATGGAGTGAGAGAAAATACTTGCAGGGCTGGGTAGGTGGCTCAGTGGTAGAGTGCTTGCCTGGCATGCATGAGGCCCTGGGTTCGATTCCTCAGCACCACATAAGCAAAAGGAAAAAAGCCGGAAGTGGCGCTGTGGCTCAAGTGGTAGAGCGCTAGCCTTGAGCTGAAGAGCTGAGGGATAGCACCCAGGCCCAGAGTTCAAGGCCCCACAACCGGACACAAAAAAAAAAAAAAGCTGAAGCTCACAAGCAAATAAGCAAAAATTGAATAACCCACTAAACAGTGCAAATAACTTCAATAGACATTTTTCCCAGGAAGAAATACAAAGGATCACAGATATGTGAGAGATACACAGTGTCACTAATCATGAGAAACATTTAAATCAAAGCTACAATATTTTTAGGATGTTTATTAACAAAGACAAACGTAAAATGTTGGCCTATGGGGAAACTGGAACTTTTTTTTTTTTTTTGGTTTTTTTTTTTTTTGGAGGGGGGGCCTGAACGCTGGGCCTGGGTGCTGTCCCTCAGCTCTTTAGCTCAAGGCTAGCACTCTACCACTTGAGCCACAGTGCCACTTCCAGCTTTTTTGTTATGTGGTGCTGAGGAATCGAACCCAGGGCCTCAGGCATGCAAGACAAGCGCTCTACCACTGAGCCACCTTCCCAGCCCGGGAAACTGGAACTTTTTCAGACTGTTGAAGGAAAACAAAATGTTATAGCCAATTATGGAAAACAGCATGGTGGTACCTCCAAAGTAAAATAAATAAATAAATATATATATATATATATATATACACACACACATATATGTGTGTGTGTGTGTGTGTGTGTGTGTATATATATATATATATATGAATGAATGACCCCAGTTATCTGGGACATATTGGTAGAAGAATCTCAGTCTAAGTCCATCCCAAATAAAAGCACAAATCTTACCCAAATAAGGCAAAGAAAAAGGACTGGGTAATTTTCTCAAAGGATAGAGTGCTTAGCTAGTAATCATAAGAGCCTGACTTCAAACCTCAGTAACACTAAAAATGAAAGCTAACAACAATAAACGTACAACTACTATCGAATACAGCAATTTTACTTCTGGTTATTTATGCAAGGTAACTAAAACATGGATCTTGAAAAGATTTCAGCACTCCCCTATATATTGTAGCACTCTCCCAATAATCCCTATGGAGGAAACAGTCTCAGTGCCCACCAGGCTGAAAAAAAACATGAGATATGATGCATCTCATTCAGTGTCATAAACAGGGAGATTCTACCATGTAAGTAACATGGCTGAAACTTGCCTATGTTGTGCTAAGTAAACCCGATATAAATACTGAACGATTCCATTAACTGAGCTATCTAAAATAGGTAAATTCACAGAATCACAAGATGAGATGTCAGTGCTAGCAGCTGATGATGGGGGGTGGGGAGAGAATGAATGATGGACATACATGCATAGCATTTCAGCAATGCAGGTGAACAGGCTCCAGGTATGTGCTGCACAATTGTACCTAATGGTTGACAGTAACTAAACTTAAAAGATTATGAGTGTAGGTAAGTGACAGCATAGCTGTCATTTCTCAAACAATCCTCTTAACCCAGAATAGGGTATAGCTGGGTCTACAGGCACATGACACCAAACTCAGCCAACAGCAATTCTTTATAAATCCAATGAGCCATACTTCAAAAGCTTCTAGTACCCTCCCAGAAACAATCTCAATTAAAAAGCAGCCACATCATGTCCTAAGTGATAATGGAAAAGCAATTTTCTGTCATGAGTAAGACAAGGCAACAAAAGCAACCACAGTGACGATCCTCTGACAGCACAATAATGATAAAACAATTATTCATTTTTGTTCTGGTAAATAGCTTTTGGTTACATTCACTCCAATTGTCCCATGGTACAACTGTAGTTGAAAAGGTATTTATAAAAGTCCCTGATGTAGGCAGAACATTTCATAGGCATTTTAAGCTACATAGAAAAAGAGAACATATTAATATTTTTTTTCAAAAATTCAATTTCTATTGTGACATGCATGGCATTTACTGCAGAATGAATAAAGCCAAAGAGACATGAAAAGTAAATGTTCCAAGTATGCTTACCTAACTCTATCTGATTAAGTGCAGGGAATGTTTCCCGAGCTTTCTGTTCATCTTTCCAGTAAATGCCATTCATACATTCAAGTGCATGCTATCTGTGGCCTGTTTTCAAACAAGACAAATTCTTGCTCTAAATAATCAGTCTTCTTTCCCAGTATGTGAACACAAAGCACACAAATTGATACAAGTGAACTAAAACTGTGATAGATGCACATTTCCAGTCCATGTCTTCTATCACAACACTAAAAAGCATGATATTGCACTGGACACCAGTGTCTCATGCCTATAATCCTAGCTACTCAGGAGGCTGAGATCTAGGGATCATGTTTAACCCTAGCCTAGGCAGGAAAAGTGCATAAGACTCTCATTTCCAATTAACTAACCAAAAGCTGGAAGTGGGGCCATGGCTCAAGCTCAGTGATAGTGTCCAGGCCCTGAGTTCAAGCCCCAGAACCAGCACAATACAGAAAAAATAAATATTTCATCTCAAAAAGTAAAGTAGCATAGGGGGGGGAAGGAAAATGGCAGGTAAGAATTTATTGTATATACCACAGATTTGAACATTATAAGGGAAGGGATGGGTCGAAGTGGGGAGGAAAATATTGAAGACATGACACAGATCAAAATACAATATGTAAAAATAAACAAACACATTTTTAAAGATGCAATATGTATGTCTAGCTTTGTCAAATGGCAAAAAAATAAATACATAACTTAAAAATTAAGAAAAGAGAGAGAAGAAAGTAGATACTAATGTTGAAAGGGGTAACATTGATCAAGATGCTCTGTATTTATAAACTGCTTTTTGTGAATGGCAACTCCTTTGGACAACTACTTAAAGATAATTAAAATATTCAGAAAAAAATAAAACAATGCTTACATTTTAAAGTAATTGTTGGAAAGATACACTCAAACTATAAATATACTGACTACTTTTTTCTAGAAATTTGGCCCTCTTCTTTCATTGGAAAAAAAAGATATACTTCCATATCAGTTAGTCATAGAATGGACAAAAGATTTTCAGCAAATGGTTTTATAAGTCAGGAGACTTCTGCTACCAGAGCACTGGGGAGCTTAGTTTTATCACTGTAGATGATGGGGCTCCGTTTTAACTAAGAATGGATAGACTCAGCCTAAGTTAGAGATATTCTGAAAGAAAGTATTTTCCTTTCATTCCTATTCTACCACCTGGTTTCAAAACTGAATTTATATGTCCCTTCAAGGTTTTAACATTTTTTTGTTTTGCTTTTAGACTATGATAAGAGACGAATGCACTGACCAGTGGAGAATTTTCAACAGTTGCAAGTTTAATTAACTTTAATCACCTACTCCTTCTTCACTAAAGACCTATTCCAGGTCCTTCTATTCTTTGTTTTTCCAATTGCAGCCATTTTTTTCCCTATCGATTTGCTCCACATTGACATAGATTTCAATAGATATTAACATTTTCTCCAAACTTATTTTACTTTGAAATTTGCTGGGGCAGCAGAATAAGTGTCACATTCTTAAAATTATCGTGCAACTCTTCAAAAAAGTAACCCCTAGGAATTATCATTAAACTTTTTCAGTGTCTTAAGTTGACATTTCACAGGCAGATATGTACAGCCCTGAAGTCTTCGAAGATAAACTTGCTTTATAGCTTAGATAAAATAGATTTCATTAGAGATCATTCTCCCTAGCCCTGAGATAGAGAAACCTTAGTAAGCTTCATTCTATACTCTATTTTTAATCTTCTAAAATGTGTTCCTTACTCTTATCTGTGAAATACTCAATTTCCTTATATTACTCTATATTCTAGTCAAATAATCCAAAGAACTCTATGGAGAAAATTACTAGGATCATATTAATCTATAATAAGGAATGCTAGTTATTTGCAAACTAATTCTGGGACAAAAAGGAATCCAATAAACTGTGTAAAATCCCTAAAATTCTATTTTAAGTGACATTTAGACTGAATTCTAACACCGGAAGATTTATTTCACTTAGTGACATATTTGCCCTTGCTACACTATTACTCCATAAAGCCATAATTATAGTTAGATTGAAAGACATTGATAGAAGCCTTCAGATACCACCTAGTCATTAAAATCCTATTTCATAGGTCTAAAAAATCATATAGCTTAAGTCCACTTAAGCAATATAAATCACTCTAGTTGTTCTAAATTTGCCTTTTTTTTTTTTTTTTTCCAGTCCTGGGGCCTGCACACAGGGCCTGGGCGCTGTTGGTAGCGCTCTACCACATAAGCCATAGCACCACTTCTGGCTTTTTCTGCTTATGTGGTGCTGAGGAATCAAACCCAGGGCCTCATGTATGCAAGGCAAGCACTCTACCACTGAGCCACCTTCCCAGCCCTTAATTTGCATCTTTTAAAACAATGAAAATATTCTTGTTACTGTTTGACTTTAACATTTACACAGATTCAATAATAGAAATTGAAGGAAAATGTCACAATTGTATTTTTTTCTTTTTTTAATCTTTAAGTAGTTGTACAAAGGAGTGCCATTTAACAAAGGATCTTATGAATACAACAAATCTTGATCAGTGCCACCCCATTCAACATTCTCATCCATCCCTTCCTATCCATCACTTCCCTCTTCTTAATTTTGTAGGATATACATTGAATTCTTGACTATATTCTCCCCCTCGTCTCTTCTTTATTTGTTTACCTCTTTCCCCTTGACCTCACCCCTTTCCTTTCAAATATGGTAGTCCTTATGTTTTATTTTGCTTAACTTTGAATATACCTTTCTAAGAAATGGCATTATTTGAGTTCTCTCTTAAATCTACTTTACTTCACTTATTCATTTGAATCCACTTGCATACTACTCAACATATTTATTTATAAGATTATAAATTAAATTCATCCTCCCCCTCCTTTATAAGGAAAAACATCCATCTTCTGTCTCTCCGGGTCTGACTCACTGGCTTAACATAACATGCTTGTGCTGGTGGCTTGGCTGTATCCTGGTTTGTAATCTTTTTAGTAAATGCCCAGGAGTGGAACTGTTGGATCACAGGATAGTTCTAGCCCAATAGATGCAGAAAAAAGAAGTTCTAAGATTCAATATGCCTTTATGAAAAAAGTTCTAGTGAAACTAGGAATACATGGAACATTCCTTAATCTAATAAAGGCTGTGTATGACAAACTTACATAGTACATAATGATGAATAACTAAAACCATTTCCTCTAAAATAAAGAACAAAACAAGAATGTCCACAATCTCTTGAATGTAGTACTAGAAATCCTAGCAAGAGCAAATAAGGCAATAGAAAAACATCAAGAGGATATAAATAGGAAGGGAAGAAATAAAACTATCCTTTTTTGCAGATGACCTAATTCTGTACTTAAAGGATCCTAAGACTCCTCCCCCAAGCTCAAAAGTTTCAAAACTTTGCCAAAGTAGCAGGGTATAAAACCAGCCCATAAAAATCAGTAGCTTTTCTATATGCCAACAAGGATATTGAGACTGAAATCAAGGAAGCAACTCCACTTATAATAACCTAAATAACATAAAATATAGAAATTAACTTAAGCCAAGATATGAAAGGACCTTTACAGTGGTTTTGTTTGTTTTTTGCTTTTTGGGGTTTTTTTGTCGATCGTGTGGCTTGAACTCTGGGCTTGGGCGCTGTCCCTGTGCTCTTCAGCTCAAGGTGAGCGCTCTACCGCTTGAGCCACAGTGCCAATTCCGGTTTTCTAATGCTTTTATAGGAGATAAGAGTCCCATGGACTTTCCTGCCTGGGCTGGCTTTGAACTGCGATCCTCAGATCTCAGCCTCCTGAGTAGCTAGGATTACAGGCATAAGTCACCGGTGCCCGGCTACAGTGTATTTTTTTAATGAAAAAAATAGTAAGCCTGTGATCTTGGACAAAATTCCTTTCACTGATTAAGATTGTTGAGTTCTCAAGGGAATTACATAAAGGCACAAACATGCTAGTCTTTCCAGCCTCTGAATTCTTTAGAGTATGCTGGTAAGAATGTTATCTTCCAAATCCTTTATTCTTGCTAAATTAAGATCTAAAACACATGCACATTCTTTTTCCAGAGTGGATTATTGAAGTACTATAATTTAGAAAAAGAAAAGTGCCTGCTGGCTAAAATCATATTAACGGGTCATAAAAATGATTTGCCAATTGGTTGCACAGCTGTAGTCAATAATCCAATGAAAATGTATTCCTGTGGAGTTTTGTGTAAAAAAAAAAAAAAAGTGACAAAAAAGCCAGCAGCATAGACTGTGACTGAACATATCAAAAACTAGTCACAAATTAGAAGTATGTAAAAAGCAACTGATCAGCTAAGGAAGCACTTGTGCCTCACAAAGCAGTAGCATCTTGGATTTTCAGTTACTATTAGCGTGTCTAACAATTGTACTCAGTGAGGTATATACTTACTGATAAAGTGCTTTAATGATATTCAATCTATTATTCATTCTTATCCTCCCTCTCCCAACTTCCATATTTTGTTAACCTCCTTGAAAAATATTTGGGTTTTTTTGTTCTTTTTTAATATATATTTTTTATTGTAAAGATACTGTACAGAGGGGTTACAGTTACATGAGTAAAAGAGTACATTGTTACTTCCTTCTTTGTTTTTCTCCTACCATCCCTTCCCTCTCCACCTCCCCAACTCCTCCCTTCCCCAACCCCCGTCAGTTGTAAAGTTCATTTTCAACATAGTGTCTTATATATCTCATTATTACAATGGGTCAACCTGTATCCTTATTTCAGCATTTTTATTCCCCCCTCCTCCAAAATTAGAAAAATGTATATACCAGATGCAGGGCACCAGAATCAAATACAGTGAAAACAGGGGTTGTACCATGGGGGCAGAACATACAAAAGAAACAAAAAAAATCACATAGCACATTATAAATACATTAGAAACAACAGCAAGGAAGATAAAACGTCTTGTGCCCCTATCTTGGGGTTCATTTCACTTAGCATCATCTTATATGGTCATATGTCCATAGCTTTTGACCTTTTCTGCTTGTCCTAGACATAGACTAGTTATCCTTGCAAGTATTTGTAAACAGATTTCATTATAACCTATTTTTATGAACCCATACATTATAACTCCATCATATTGAACCCCCCTTTATCCTGTATCCTGTCATCCGCCACCACTACCTCATTTACCCACTCTTCACTGGTTCCGCTCTCAAGTGATTAAAATAAATATCTTTCTTTTCTTTATTTTAGCAGTATAGAGTTTGAATTCAGTATTTCATATACGCTAGGTAGGAACTCTACCACTTGGGCCACACATCCAGCTCTTCTGGCTTTGTTTATTTTTTTTATTATACATTTTTTTTATTGTGAAAATACCATACAGAGGAGTTACAATTACATGAGCAAGGTAATGAGTACATTTCTTATCATGTACTGCTGCCTCCTCCTTTGTTTCCCCTTCCAATCCCTTCCCATCTCTACCCCCTCCCCAGGCTTTGGTTATTTTTGAGAGAGGGCATTATTTTTGCTCAGGGCCAGCTTAGACCAAAATCTGCCTGCTTATACTTCCTGTCATAGCTGATAAGACAGGTGAACACCACCATGACTAGTTTTTTCTGTTGAGACACAATCTTGTGAGCTTCTGTCTAAAAATGGCCTGAAATTGCTCTCTTACTATTTCAGCCTAATGCTCAGCTGGGATGATGTGTGTAAACAACCACACCAAATTTTTCCTGTTGAGATGGGGTCAAGCATGGTCTTCCTTGCTTCAGTTGACCTGGAAATGTGAGCCTCCTTATCTCTACCTGCTAGGAGCTAGGATAACAGGCTAATAAGCCACCAATGTCAGTCAATAAATTACATTTTTAACAAACAAATTGCAATAGAAACATCTTTCAGCAAATACAGAAGTGCATGTATTCAATAGCATAAGTACCTAAAGTGATTTTGACATTTAAATTTAATTATTATAGGCAATGACTATATAAATGTATAAATTTTTAAATTATACATTCCTTTTACTTAGTATCAGATAATTTGAAAATCTGAAAGAAACATAAAAAGGGGCAAGCTTGCTTCCCTCAAAAAATAACAGAACTAGGAAGGTGGCTCAGTGGTAGAGTGCTTGCCTTGCATGCATGAGGCCCTGGGTTTGATTCCTCAGCATCACATAAGCAGAAAAAGCCAGAAGTGGTGCTGTGGCTCAAGTGGTAGAGCGCTAGCCTTGAGCTGAAGAGTGAAGGACAGCGCCAAGGCCCAGAGTTCAGGCCCCAAGATCAACCAAAAATAATAACAATAACACAACTCTAAAATTAGTAAAAAATACATGTGTCAATGTCTTATTTACCTGACATTAACTGCAAATTTCATTGTGACAGACATTAGAAATATCAGTGAAAAAAATTAGAGATAACCTATACCTCAGTGGTGCTTACGTGCTATTGGGAAAGCCATATTATGGGAAAAAAATTAAACTAACTGGACAAGTGGCTATAGGTGTTAAAAGAATAATAACTATGTCTATGAAATACACTGAACAAAACGCAATTTTTGTATTTTTGCATTTTATCTCCTGGAAATCAGTTCTCTACTCCCTGTATAATTATTAACTGAACATACCAGATCTTTCCTTAAGCCAACCTCATATACTTACTCTCTGGAACATAAAACCATAAATGTAGGCTGTGTAGGTTTAAGTACTTGACACACTCTTCTGCATGCCAACTAAGCAAGCAATGACTTATCCTAAGACTCATAGCATTTTTTTTAATATATTTTTATTATCTTTAGTTGTACAAAAGAGTTGCAGTTCAAAAAAGCAGTTTATGAATACAATGCATCTTGATCAATATTAAACTTTCACCATTCTCCTTCCTCCTAACCCTACTTTTTATGGCTTTTTTCATAAATCTGGAACCTTTTATCTGGCTACTATGCAATCCTGAAGTCACACTCAATCTCTGAATAACAGCACTTCTTGGGCAAATGTCAAGTTGTTGCTTCCATTTCAAATGTGGCACTACCTCCTTCTTATATTTCTCACATTTTTTGGCTGACTAAGACTTCTATTGATTTTTTTGCCAACCTAGTTCTAAACTGAATTGTATGTGATATATTACTTTTCTGATCTACTCAAGGATTTGAGGTATATTACTATTGTGCTGTTTATCGAAAGAATCAAAAAAATCTGCAACTTTCCTCCCAAAATAAATTTAACTTACAAAAGATGCCAAAATTTTTCAAATAATTTCATTGTCCTTAAATTTTTTTTGTTAATTTTCCATTCATGTTAAGTGAGATAAATTAGAAGCAAGAAACTAAAGATGTTTTCATCTTTTTAATTTAAATAAGAGATTCACCTTTGAATCTATGATAGTACCTGCTAGAAAACATGTCTATAAGACTTCCTATGCTGAATATTAGGTAGGAGGGATGAGGAGCTTAAAATGAATAAAATATGATGGAGGAGGAACTAAGAGTGGGAGAAGATGAAATACATTACAAGTCTAGCAGAGAGCTGAATGGCAGCTCATCTTATAAGAAGATGACAAGGGAATACTGACTAGGGGTTTGCTATGTTTTTGATTGAAGTACTTTCTTTGGTACTTCAAATCTTCCTCGTGAAGTACTATAATAGATAAAAACTACATCTGGGTTCTAATTCATTGTTATTTGACCACAAACAATTTTACGTGTTTGTTCCTAAGTTTTTTCATCAATAATCTAATTTTCCTACCTCCAAATTATGAGAATTGTGTTCATTTGTGAAGAAACTTCCAGTATGGAAGTGTTAGTTATTGTTGTTGGTGTTATTGCTGAATATCCTATACTTTGATGCTTTCTCAAGAGTTTAGAAAATTCCACTCAAGGACTGGGAATAGAATAGACGTATAGCCAGGCACCTGTGTCTCATGCCTGTAATCCCAGTTACTCCAGAGGCTCAGATCTGAGGATTGAAGTTCCAAGACAGCTCAGGCAGCAAAGTCCCTAGGATTCTTATCTCCAATAAACTACTCAGAAAAAGCCAGCACTGTGGCTTAAGTGGTAGAGTGCCAGCCTTGAGCAAAAGGAGCTCAGAGACAGTGACCAGGCCCAGAGTTCAAGCCCCAGGACTGCCAAAAATTTTAAAAAAATAAATAAATAGTAGACTTATGCACCAAGTAGAAGAGTATTTTCCTAGAGAATTCCAGATTTCTTCTAATTATCCAAAATTTTAGACAGGACAAATCATTTTTTAAAATAGTCAAATTAAGTGAATAAAGGATATAAACTAACTTTGGAAAACAAAATATCAGTCTCTCATTCTACGCACCTTGGTTTATGTTTCTTGATTTTTTTCTACTGTAATTATTATAACTCCTATTTTCTTATGAATTATCTGAGAAAATAATTTCTATTATACCTATTACAAAAAATCTATATAAAACTATTCTTTCCTAAAGAAAGATCTACTTATTTTAGTCATTAGGAAATAAAATGGTGTTGAGGCTTATAATCTACATAAACAGAATATTTATACATATCTAGTTAAAATGAGTTAAAGCAAAACATACTAAGCAAATAAAATTTAAAAAAAAAAACATACTAAGCAACTGTCAAAATAAATAATCACTCCCACATGTGCCAAATGATTTTCCTTATTTCATGGGTCAGAAAGAATTTGTCTACATATTAAAGTTACTGTGAGGCGTATTCACCCTGTCATAACTCTTGCTAATCATAAATTAAGGAAACAGCTGAAATAAGATTGTAGTGTTTTGATTAAATCATCCTATCATCTCAAATGTGTTAATGGAATGCCAGCTTAATGTTTTGAACCTGAGTTGGGGGATACAAGAACATGTAAATATGTTCTGTTCTCTCATAGCCTAACTCATGAGTTCATACAGTAGATTTAATATTAAACTCTTAACTTGCATTCCAGAAATCCAAATACCACTTAAGTCATTCAGAAATTCATAAAATCTGCCCAGGAATGTTATGTCTAATTACCTTACATAAAGCAGTGGCACCACTAACAGTGGCTTACATAAAATGATTTATTTCTGTGTTTCATTAAATTTCTCCCATTCACTGATACAGTTTTCAAAATCAAATAAAAAATGCTCCAATCTACACTTCTTTTTCACTTTATGTCCCAAAGTAGCATTCTCCCTGATTTATTATCAAATGCCTGCTTAACCTAAGAATATGCTATCTATGTCCACATATATACCTCAGGATGTAAGTTGATATAAGTATAATTCTATTTTCTCTTAAACCTTTTGAAAATAATTACATATTTATAATACTTTATGAATAATAATCTATTTCAAGATACATATAATAAAGTTTATGTGTTAAAATCTATTCTTCAAAATGTATTTACAAAAGTAGTTTATGCTCACCCAGAACTACAAAAGGAAGTTAAAAAAAAAAGACAATCAGCATCACCCAGAAATAGCCATGATAGTAGTATAAGTATTGCTTACTAAAAGCAGCCAGACATGCAGCATTGAGATTTTACTATACATACAGTTGTACCCTACTTTTCATTTTTACTTAACTTCGCATTTGGTAATGGTTATTTTCTATACCATTAAAAATTACTTCAGAATGTCATATTTACATTTTTCATAGCATTCTATTACTATTATACATATATGTGTATGAAGAATCATTATATGAAGAATTGTTTCCTCTTCAACTTCGTGTATCATCATGTATACGCTAAGACTTCCTTACTTAACCTTACCAGTACTAAACACAGTTAGGAAAGTGGCATTCCTTTTCTCTCCTCTCTCTCTCTCTCTCTCTCTCTCCCCCCTCCAATCTCAGAGCCTACAACTACCATCTATACAGATGCAGTATCTAGCAACCTAAGCTTTCCTTTGATTCCTGTTGTCACTTTCTGCCTTTAATTCACTCCATGTCTATATATCTGACTTTTATTTACTGTTTTTCATCCTAGCATTTTCTTTTCCAAATCAGCATCATTTTCCACCCAACAGAGTTCCTTGTCTGGCCTTTCTTTCTCTGGTATTACTTAAATTACTTCTTATCTCCACATGGCACCAAAGGGGATTTTTGTTAAACACAAACCTGCTTACAAGTCTTTTATCTGCTTAATTCTTTCAGTGGCAACTGCCTACATTCAAAATAATTTTCCTGAGATGTTTTCTTATTAGATGCTCTATTTGGATCTTCTCCATGATCATTTCTCTCCATCTACTCTTTCTTAAAAAGTATATTTTATTGTTATTGTAGAGGTGATGTGCAGAAAGGCTACAGTTACATAAGTCAGGTAATGAGTACATTTCTTTTTGAACCACGTCACCCCTTCCCTCTTTCAATCCCAGTTTTCCTTCCCATCCCCACCCATAAGTTGTACAGCTCATTTTCCACATACTGTCTACTGAATACCACTGCTGTACTAGTTCATTCTTGTCCCACCTTTTCTGTACCCCACCTTCACCTCATATCTTTATCTAATTTTGAGGTTGCTAGAAACTCCCAGTTATTGTGTACTCCTCCTAGAGTTTAGTTAAGTGATGTTCAACCTCACATCCCACATTCAGGCATATTCTAAACCTTAAAATATGATCTCATTTGGAAACTGGTTCTTTGCAGATGTAAATAGCTCAAGAGCTTGAGATTTAAAAAAAAAAAATCACTCTGAATTCAGGACAGGTATATTTATAAAGAAAGTACATAGGGAGACACAAGGAATGCAGCCATCCAAAAAGTATAGTTATGCTGTTTCAAGGCAAGAAACACCAGGCATTATCAGAATTTGGAAGACACTTAGAATGATCCTCTCCTGCAGCCTTTAGAGGAAGAGTGAGCCTGCTGTCCTCTTGATTCCCATTGTAGCTTCTATAATGTTAGAGAATGATTTTTTGTTTAACCCACCTAATTTACAGTTCTTCATAATGGTAGCCCTAGATAACTAATATTCTACCTATTCAAGACTTACTGAAGTAGAGTAACAGTGTTATTTCAATTCTCACTCGACTATACGATCCATAAAGCAAAAAGACTAATTCTACTGCTTACAGTTTTATGCCTATTGCCAGCAGGCCAATCGGTATATGACAAGTGGATTTTTCATGATGACAGAAGCTGCTTGATATCTGAGCAGCATTATCACTCAGTTTGCTTATTATTTGAGATTTTATTACCACGATAATTTGATGGCTATTAAACTTCACTTCTGAGGAAGGGGCTGCACAATTTACATTGTTTTCGCTGGCAATACCTCCACTCCAACCCTGCTCTTAGAACTTCAAATTTCCTTTGGGAAATCCATCCTCCTCAAGAGCAGACCTTCTTGGGGTAGCTATTAAACAAGTGTCATTGCTGCCAGAGAGTGACTGAAAGTTAACCAGGAGGACGGAAGGGGTCCTTCAGCTCTGTGGAAGACCCTCTGAGCTCTCTCTGATCCTAGTTCTCTAGATCCGAGGAACAGTTTGGTCCTCATCTTTACTGAGAACTCTTTCATCCAGTTATGCTCCCATTTTCTCAGAGACCCTGTATCTTTTTGGGGATATGCCTTTTTCTTTTGTTTAAATACCCACAACAAATTTCTGCTACTCAACAATCTAAGAACAGTAATTATATCATTCAAATGTGGATGTCATCAGTACACAGTACAAGCTGCTTATATAAATAGGAGATCCTTCACAGATTGTCACTGGTTCAAGAAGTTTCTACTATGGATTAGCTTAGGCCACTTAACTAATGAATTATGCAATTGAGAATGCATGAGCTGTCATTTATTCTGATAGCTACTTCCATTTCTTCATGTACTGCACATATTAATGGAAGCACTACTCCTCTCTCTCATTTATTTTACTCTTTATAAATGTAAATATAAAAATGACCTGTTAAATACTTTTGAAGTTTGGGCTGAACTAAAAATTTCTCAATGCAAATCATGTTCTAAAAGTAAATTAAAGCATTTTATGAAGAATATTAACATTTAACTAAGTCAAGGCTCTCATATAATAAATGATACCCATCATGGAATCAATAATTAGCTTAAACCAAACTAATTTCCACTTTGCATATTTGATGAGCAGCCACTTGCCTGATTCATTATTTCATTCAACTAGCAATTAATTTATGAAGGAACAACATAGTACATAAATATTCAGAACACTTTTTCTTCTAACCCACTGTTAAATGTAAACCAGTATTAATATTTTATAGGTAAGGATCAATTTGAACATCACAATTAAAATAGACATATATTTTACACATTTAGCTGTGCGAAATATACATTTTAAAATGTCAGTGAAACCAAAAACATTCTCTTCAATTTCTTCAATGCTTTTCTTTTAGACCTAAAGGCAGATAAAGTACAATATATCTTTGATTCTGATCTGAATTTGCTCCTCACTAAGGGATTTCCCTAG
This sequence comes from Dipodomys spectabilis, assembly GCF_019054845.1. NCBI lineage: Eukaryota > Metazoa > Chordata > Mammalia > Rodentia > Heteromyidae > Dipodomys > Dipodomys spectabilis. Next base: position 8,200,711 of record NW_024870792.1, read on the forward strand.
AGTCTGTCCTCAAAGATCAGTGCTGTTATTCTAATGCATTGCAACTCAGAGAACAGAAAATACATTTCTAGCTATTTGTGCTTCTTTCTCAACATCCCATCACACTTTATCATCATTAACGATTCTAATAATGATTCTAATAATCTATTTGAAAGATTATCAACTTCTACTAATACACTGTAAAGTTTGTAAAAGTATATCTGAAAGATATCAAAAAATGAAAATCACATTCTAGATATATTTGAATCTAAACTTTATTTATGGTTTCAAAACCAAATCTTTTTTTGGTAGATTTTTTTTTTTTTTTTTTTTTTTTTTTTTTTTTTTGTCGGCCGTGGGGCTTGAACTCTGGGCCTGGGTGCTGTACCTCAGCTCTTCAGCTCAAGGCGAGCGCTCTACCACTTGAGCTACAGCGCCACTTCCGGTTTTCTGGTGGTTTATTGGAGATAGGAGTCTCATGGTCTCTCCTGCCTGGGCTGGCTTTGAACCGTGATCCTCAGATCTCAGCCTCCTGAGTAGCTAGGATTACAGGCGTGAGCCACCAGTGCCCGGCTTTTTTGGTAGATTTTTAAGACATACTGCCTCCTGTATATATTTTGATGAAACTTTAATTTTACTTAATCCTATCCTCAATGCTAGTACCATAGCCCAACCCTGAAATTTCCCATTCTCCCTCTAATCAGCTTATAAATTACATTTCTCTTTCAGTTGTTTCCATGTTAGCTTAGTTTGAATTTAGAGATTTTACTGGATTTTTGGACTCTTTTCTACTTTTCCATCTTTGATGTGAGAATAAAATTGATTTAAAAAAACTATTCTATGCTGATCATTAACATCAGACATTCTGCTAAATACTTTGAATATTGATCTATCTTATTGATGAAAAAGACAAAAGCAAAAATGAAAGAACAAAATGTAGTTTGAAAATTATAAATTTCTGGAGATCAATGTTAGAGAATGATCAAACATTAAGTTCAAAGTTTAGAAAGGTATAAGTCAGGTCTTAAAGGTCTCCTATTTCCTTCTAATTAATTTTTCCCTGGCCAGTTGGTGAGGGAGATCCAGTACAGAGTGTTATGCGTAGGGGATGATGTGATCCTATGCAGATTTCCAGACACTCTAGGCGGGGAACATTTGAAGAAGAAAAACACAGAAATAGTTTGAACCTTTAAGTTCTGTATTACTACTTTCAGAAATGTAATGGAAGCCTGAAAAGGCTAAGAATGGGATTTCAAAGAGGTTATATGTAATTAAAAAAAAAAAAAGTACAAAATAGAATGAACAGACTTACTAGTCAATGGAAGATTAATGATTCTAATATCCAATTATATTACCCAACTGAGTAGTAAATACAAATGGAAGTAAAAGAGAGTAAATACAAATGGAAGTTCTTAATTTTAAGACACTAAATAATGATTTTGGCACCTGACTTACCAATTCAGTCCATCTATATTGATACAGAATGCAAATGGAGATATCCAGAAATCAAATGGGATAGGAACCTTCCAAGATGTTTACAAGTGTTCACTCTCTACTGATATTCATGCCCTTTCTTAGCACTCTTCTCTCGAATGTGTGATAGACCTATCAAAACTACACTGTTTACATGGTTTCCCGCATTTGTGTTAAATAGAGTGTGCCTATAAATCTAGAAGTAAACATGTTGGTATGCAAGTGGTTACAAATGAATTAACTGAAGCATAGTGGACTCTATGGAGAACTGGAATCGTATAATTTTTTAGAAAGACTAAGTCAAAGCCCAACAACATAAGCACCAGAAAATTGGTACATACAAGACGGTAGGAAGGGCTGGGAAGTTGGCTCAGTGATAGAGCGCTTGCCTTGCATGCCTGAGGCCCTGGGTTCGATTCCTCAGCACCACATAAGAAAAAAGCCGGAAGTGGCGCTGTAGCTCAAGTAGTAGAGCGCTAGCCTTGAGCTGAAGAGCTGAGGGACAGCGCCCAAGCCCAGAGTTCAGGCCCCACGACTGGACGCAAAAAAAAAAAAGGCGGGAAGGGCCAATAGGAGAGGTTTGGATGAATAAAGAAGGGAAGAGAAGAAAGTAAACAGTCAATAATTCATTATATATCCCACAAACTTAAGAAAAGTAAGTAAAGGGGCATGAGAATGTTGAAGGTGACACTGATCAATATCCATTATATTAATAAACTGCTTTGTTAAATGACATCTCCCTTGGACAACTACAGATAACAAACATTTTTTTAAAAACTAAGATAAAAATAAGAGACTAAAAAATAGTGGTACATTCATTTCATATGACTGCACAAACAAACCACAATTGCCACTGGTGGTCTTAAAAGCAAACTGCCGGAATTCGTTCTTTACTTTTCCAGCTTTTGGTGGTTTTTGGTGGCATGTAGCATTGTAACAGAAGAAGGGACATCAGATATCCTTGGTGTTCGAAACCAAACTAATTTTACCAACAGAAGTCTCATTTTTTGTTCTATTTATCCAATTTCTGTTAATCCTGCAAACATGCCCCCTTTCCTAAGCAGAGTAATTTCTTTCCTTCACCTGCCACCCTCCAAATGTCATCTGTCTAAATGTCATCCATCACAACCTTTTTCACTGCCACTTCTCTTGCCTTCGATTAAGTTCCACTGCTTCTTATTTGTGGGTAACCTTGATCAGCATCCATGTCTTGGGGAAAAATTGATTGGTACTGTAGCCCTTGCAATACCCACAGGGTGGCATACACAAATGCCCACTAGTTGTTCCTTGAGTGTGATTCTGTTGTGCAATGACAGCTATGGTGGCATTCACTGGTATACTGTTTCAGGGACTACACTACAAAATCCTCAGGGAAGAAATTACATCTTCTTCATCTCTTGTGTTGCTTACAGTATGTAGTTTGCTGCATAACAAATAACAAGTATTCAGCAAATGATGAATATAAAGAAAGCAAAAGAAAAGCCTGCCTTTTATGATGCACTTTTCTTTCCTTTATTCAGAAACATATCCCAACTAGATTAAAGTCATTTAAAGATAGCATTAACTATCTGGTTCTCCCCACAACCTTTCCGCTCTAGGTAATGATAAAATGGGAATACCTACGTAGAACATCCAAATCACAGAATTTATTGCCCACAACTCTGTTACTTCTACCCTGGTTTTTTTTTTTTTTCCAATTTCCTCAACATCCTCTGTATTTTTCCAGCCCTGTACCTTTTTTCAAGTGGATACTCTATTTTGATTTACTGCCTAAAACAAAGCTTCTCTCTTAACTGTGAACTGCTCCTCATCCCAATTTCGAAGTTTCACCACCAGCAACTGTCCTTTGCCTTCTTTCTTGGCACTTCATATATCCTGTCTCTAAGTCACTGAAATGTGTTTCTTTTATTGAAAGTTAGTTATAACAAGGAACTATCTGTGTGCCTTTCTGTCCTTAATCTCAATCATCATTCCTATCATTGCTTAAATAATCACAGTGGTAAAGAAGTAGTGTAATTACGTCTACAATAAACAACAGTTGAGTGAATGAGTACTTGCAATCAAACAAGGCACTTGAAATGGTATTGTAAAATTAAAGGTAAATAGAAATAGATAAATGACAGACATATAGTCACTTTCTCCTCAGGTACATTATGTAAGGGAGAGTATTTGTTGAGCATATGTAAGAAAGAGAATAAAAAATTAACATCGTGAAATGGCATGGCAAAATAAAAGGCAGACAGAAATCAATAAATGACAGATAAATAGTCATTTTCTTCCCAGCCATGTTATGTAAAGGAAAATATTTATTGAGTATATGTAAGAAAGAGAATAAAAAAATTAAAATCTAGGTAGGGGCCAATGACTCAAAACTGTAATCCTGGCCACTCAGAAGACTGAGATCTAAGGAACTAACCATCAAAAGCCAGAATGCAGTTGTGGCTCAAGTGGTAGAGTGCTGGTCTTGAACAAAAATACTAAATGACAGTGAGGAGACCCTGAATACAAGTCCCAGTACCATAAAAAAAAAAACAAAGATTCTTAATTTTGAATTTTTAATTCAGTACTGTTACAGCGATCAACTGAATGAGAAAATATGGTAAACAATTAATTAATGAGGAAATATGATTAATATATTGATCATACTAATCATTAACCATATTAACCATTAACCACTTTAAAACTGATAAAAACTGCGTCTCATTCCCACCTTCAGCAAGAAAACTCAGCAATAAGAATTAAAACACCTTAACCATCATAGTCATTGAACTAGTTGATGGTATTTTTGTCATGTATACATCAATCTTTCTATCAGGATAGTCAGTGAATATTAAATATAAATGCCACAAAAACTATGTTTAACTCATTGGTGCGGCATATAAAAAACAGTGGAACTATGACACTGCTATTCAGAGTTTCAAAGAATACAACAAAAAAAGATTTGCTGCAAAAATAATTTTTAACAAGCATCAAAGAATTCAGATACTAGCATCACCACTTTTGTAAATGGAAAAAAAAGGAATGATATAAAACAAAATGATCGCAACAGTTATTTTCAAAGAACGGTATTCACTGCTGCCTTTTATTCTATATTTTGTATTTGGCCATTTTGGACAACAGAGTAATATCTTAAATACTCAGTACAAGATAAAGCACTCGGAAATATAAAAGTAATTATTTCTTCTTACCTGAGTTTGCCAAAATAGAGTGGAAAAAATGCAGACACACAGCTCCACGGAGCTTCAATCATACAGCTGCACCAGAACAGTCCCTCTGTCACTTTTCCTCTTAAGTATATCAGATGGAATCACATACACCTACAAATAAAATTAAAATTGCACTTAGTATATTTAATCAAGGAATTTAAAGGTTACTTCTGAAATTCTTGTTACGTTTCTTATGAAAATAATAAAACATACATTTTTTTCATTGGTAATTGAGTTAGATTGCTGGATGGTGGCAAATTGTGGAAATGCTAAACAATAACTGTCTTAAGTCAGATACATTAGTGTTATCACACAATAAAAGTTGGAGGAGAGAGGAGAGAGAAATCTTCATCTTTCTCTTGAGCTATACAAATAGCTCCTTCCTATCTTAATTAGACCAACCAGATACATGCCTTGTTCATTATATTATGAACGTAAAACCGAATATTAGAAAAAACATTCATGTTTTTTCATCTTCATTTCATTTCCTTGGAGAAATGATAGCTTATCCCTTTATTCATTTTTGTGCTATATGCATGATAATCAGGCTGTTAGTTAAGAAAGGCCTTTTCTCAACACAGAAATGAAGATGTCTTTTCAGAAAAAGACAACAGCACAAATTGTATTCCCTTAATCTATGCATTTCAAATAACTTCTAATATAAATTCAGACATACCAGGAAATTTCATAAAATAGTCTGTTCTTGCCAAAACCACTTTTTAAGTGAGGTAACATATAACTTTAGTCCTGTCTTCCTAAGATTGAAGCAAACACTTTGACACAGACATTAGTGATGTCAGATGAACTTGCTTTTTGACTTTCTTCAAAGACAGATGTCAAATATTATTCATTACTGCTTCAGTGTCTGCATCTCCGCCATCTTAACAATGTGAAAACTGTACTTCTTCACCTTAGGCATAATCATCTGTGGAAACTGATTTATCCATGGTCCTTTTTTAAAAAAATTTTAACATAATTTTAGATATAGAGATTTTATTATAAGTTGCTCCAGAGGCAAACTCTGAGGTAACAATTTAGTTTCAAGAAGTTTATTTAGGAGATGATCTTAGGAAACAGCAATAAGGAGAAAAGAAGTGAGACAAGTCTGTGGAGACAGAGCGTTACCAGGTCTAGCAACACCAGTGTGGGTAACAGCAGCCTAAAGAATGGTAGAGTAGGCTTCCAGGGGTATTAATTCCCCAAGACTTCCTAGCTACTTTAGTTGGCAAAGTTGTCTTTGGTGGCCAAACAATCCTTTCATGGTGAGGAACATTTTTTTCTGCCAATGCTTACTGCAGTATTTATGACATCACTTGAAAGCCATACAAAAGGATAAATACAGGCAGCCTCGAATCAGTGAAAGAGAAATATATCAGTCTTCTCAGGAGCTCACTGGACATTGATGGAAGTGAACCATACAACTTGTGGGTGGAGATAGGAGGGAGGAACTGGGGGAGAATGAGGAAATAGAAGACACTATGGTGAAAGGACATTACTGATTATCTAACTCATGTAATCATAATCCCTCTATAATAACAAAGTAAATTATTTTTTAAAAAGATATAGCCAGACTCATTGTCCTTGAGCAGGTCTTTCCCCATCCTTGACAGAAACTCAGGAACATTATTTTTTTAAAAAGATATAGCCAGACTCATTGTCCTTGAGCAGGTCTTTCCCCATCCTTGACAGAAACTCAGGAACTAGACTCCCGCAAGCATTGTTGGTGTTACAGGAAGCACTAATGGAGAAGGTGTATAGGCAGATCAGCCAAACATTCCCCCTTAAAAGACAGCAATTTTTTTAATTAAATTACAAACAAGGTTTATTGTAAAAATCACTTGTAGATATTTTATAAGTATACTGATAAAGAATTGTTTGCCCATCAAATAATACTATTTTTAATGAAATCATATGGAATTTTGTTACCAATCACTGGATCTTAGAGTATATACAATTCATGTTATCTTTACTAAGAATGTAAAGCCTGCTTGGTCACATACTTTCAATTCTAGAACTAGGTCTGGTCATCCAGGACAGAAAATATCAATCACATCATATAGCAAAAACTGGGAAGCCAGATGCTGGTGGCTCACAACTATAATCCTTACTACTCAGTAGGCTGAGATCTAAGGATCATAGTTTAAAGCCAGCCCAGACAAGAAAGTCTGTGAGACAATTATTGCAATTAATTATCAAAAACCAGAAGTGAAGCTGTGGCTCAACTGGTAGACCAAAAAGTTCAGAGATAGCACCTAAGCCCTGATGTCAAGTTCCAGAATTGGCGTGCGCGCACACACACACGCACGCACGCACGCACACACACGCACACACAGAAGATAACCAGGAAACCATTTCATGATTTCCAGAGTGATTTAGCAGATACGTTTTTCTTCTGTGTTTGTGTTAGGTGAGAGTAGAAAAGAAAAGATAGTAATATCAGTTCCTTTTCAGGACAAGACTAATTTATCAATGTATAACAAATTTTGATCCTACCAAACTTAAAGAGAAATTATTGAAGATAACATAATTAACTATTAACCGATTAGATAAATCCCATTCTAAACTATTAAAACAAAGAAATATCTTAAATGTATGGTTCCAAGGAACATTTCCAGAGCTTTTGTTTCCTTCTCTTACTGAATGAAGCCCGGCCTTCCTTCAGGAAATAGTCTTAAGAGTAGAATATTTTATGCAATTTGACAGAATAAAGAAGAGCATAAAAATACCCACATCAAAAATAAGAACTAACTTATGCCAACTTCTGTCTTTTCCTTGCAGGAAAATGACTTATATTCTGAATTGGAGCTATTATTCTATGTCTGATATGATTAAAATTGTTCATAGAAAGAGTAATTTGAATAATCTTGCAAAATATGATTGGCTTATAAGCTACTCTTTTGAACATATTTTTACTTTAAAGTAAAACATCCCAATTTCCAATTCAAATGACTTTCAAAAATTTAGTCTGACACCATGTATTCAATTTGATCCTTTTTTGTACTTATTAGACATTTTCATGCAATTTGCAGTTGTATAGGAAATTAAATGAAGGACATTATTTCCCTTATCAACACTTACATTTTTCCCAACAGTAAAAACTTAAGAAAAACATTATTATTATTATTATTATTATTGTAATATGACTAGATGCTTCAACCTGCAAATGTGACACTTGTATCTTCAAATGTTCAATATGCAATAAAGCCAAATAAATCAAATCGACATTGATAAATAAATCAGGACAAAAGGTATTTCCACATTTCAACATGACATATAAACCATCTTTATTGATGATCATAAGAGGCTTTCAAAGTCATTTTTCTTTTTTACATAGGGCCAAATTTAATAATAGTTCAATTTAATTTGAAAGAATGTTAGAATAAAGCTTCCTTATGTCCTTATTTACCTTCAACAGATTCTAAACTTTAAAATATACAAAAACAGAACTTTGACTCTGATTTTCTTTTTCCTTTTCTTTTCTCTTCTTTCTCTCTTTTATTCTGTGACATTCACTTGTGAGTGGAAACATGGGCACAGTTAAAAGATAAGATGAATACCTTTTGCTAAAACTAAAAATAACAAAAAAGTAACTCATGTCTACTTCTCTTGCTTAATGGGAGGGCTGACTGCTTGGTCTCTTGACTTGGCATTGACTATATGTTTCTTGCTTTGAAATGCATCTAGCTCAGGGAAATAAAGAGAAAGAAGTATCTAAATGCCTGGATCCAGCAATGCCTGAAGTACTATTCTAGAACTTTTGCTTATGATTTCCAAATATTTTGTTATTTAACTGGCTTTTAATTAGTTTTCTAAACTAATGGTGTTTTGTGTTTTGAAGATATCTGTGGTTTAAAGGGACATAGATTTACAAATGAAAATTTAAGTTTTTGATGAAGAAGAAAGAACTCACATAATTCAAAACTTTTATACTTGCTTACGACATGAGAGCTCCTCACCACATGAAGGTTAGAATGTGAGTTAATTACATCATCACTTCTGCTGAAGATTAAAAAGGGTTGTAAATTTTTTTTAACTATAAATTAACAGATTTAGGAGACACATGAATGATTTTCCGAATTAGATATGCAGTATATGATATGGAGTATCTTGTAATTTAAAAAACTAACCCAAAATAAATAAAATTTCTTCATTAATGATGAATTAATATTATATTTTATAATATAAGTAAATAAAATGCTTATTGATTGCTGGAAAATGTGTTCCTGTCTTTTTCTATTTTAAATGATACTTTGTTTCCTTGTTAGTCTGTACAGGCATAATAGTAAATAAATCAACTTCTACTAACTGATGACAACTTTGTAAACAATTTACATGCTGTAGCACCTGAACTTTTTAACATCTTTTCAACACGGTATCTGAATGGTTTATTTAAAGATGAACACCTGAACTGTCATTACATACACAACTAGAATTGTAAGCCCAACTTTTTTTTTTTAATTGTGAAAATACCGTACAGAGGGGTTACAATTACATGGGCGAGGTAATGAATGCATTTCTTATCAAGCATTGTTGCCTCCTCCTTTGTTTCCCCTTCCCATCCCTTCTCATCCCCCTCCCCCCGCCCCCAGCTCCAAGCCAAGGTTGTAAAGTTCATTTTCAACATAACATCTTATACATCAAATTGTTGCAATGGGTCCACCTGTATCCCAATTTTAACAATTTTAAAATTTGTTTTTTCCCTTCCTCTCCACAAATTATACCAACATCAAATACAGTTGCCCCATTTGTTAGGAAATGGCAAGACTTGGAAAAAATTATATTAAGTAAAGTAAGTCAAGCCTAAAGAAACATAGGTCCCATAGTTTTCCCTATTTGCAATAAGTAGTATATGTCTGAGACAAGCAGAAATGGTCAGATAAGTTGATGTTAAGCGAAATGAATCCCAAGATAAGGATTCAAATGTTTTGTTTTCTTTCTTGCTATTGTTTCTAACATATTTATAATGTATTTCTTTGTTGCTTTGTATGTCCCTCCCCCCACGGTATAGCCCAACTTTTTATGTGACACTTATGAATATGTCAGAAACCTAGGTCTACAATTTTACAATTTCATTTGAAGACTGGATGGCAGACAATGTCCTGGAAACAAAAATACCATCGGATATAGAGAAGTTCTCTGGAATATATATAAACTATTAAATCAATGAAGTTTAACTTAAAAAAGTTGTTTTTCATCATTGAGACCATTCTCTTAAGGAAGTTCAAATATATCTTCTGTCTATCTAAACATTCGTTGCTCCTGAAAGGTACCTGATTCTCTCTAGAATTTTCATCTCCATTTTTCTCTCTAGTAGCAAACAATCAAACTCATACAGACTGCCCAAACTCTTCTCTGAAGAAACAATCTACTTATTATAAATATAAATTTCAATCACTCCCTCTCCCAGCCCCATAAAATATATAGTCTTTGCTATTAAGTGAATACATGAAATGCATGCTTATAAAGAACAAGTTACATTTACCCAACTAAAAACATTTTTCTCTTCTTTCAAATGTTCCTCATCAAAGGGAGACATCTTTTCCGTCTCAGCAGAACTTTTAAAATATCTCTTAACTTTTTCAATTACTCTGTGATTCACAAAGATCACTATCTATGAACAAGAAGATTGCAATCCTTTTATTTAAGCTTAAGCTCCTAAGGTCCACATACACAGACTAGGCACAGAACACTTCTTTTTTATTAATAGAAATATTAAGATAAAATAAAAGTGTCAATATAATAAGATTATTAACTTTCACTTGACCTACAGTACATAAAAAGGAAGTGAAAATAACCTATAGAGCACTTGGTAATTTTGTATTTTAATCCCTATTCTTCCTCATTCCTGGGTGCATTTTTCAAAGGAGTTCATTTATGAAAGCACTTCCAGTGATGTACATACTATACAAATGTGAAATCACTTACTAGACACAAAAGGTACATGTGGGAAAAGTTATGACTTGTGTTAAAGAGTTCGCACTTAAATATAAACTTTGTGAACACTAAGTCATATAAAATCAAAGATCATATAATACAAAAGATGTCTAATTTCTAAGCTCTGCTCAGTTAAAAGAAGTAAATTATCTAAGAAGAGTCTTCCTAATTCTCATACCTGCTTATTATGGAGTACACCATCAGCCACAGGAAACCACTTTCCTGTGCAACTCCTCACTAGTAAAATTGAGCAAACCTGTCTTTGTTGCTTGGCTGTGCATGAAAACACTTAAAATCAAATCAGTGCAATACTTTCTTTTGGAAAATGAAAACTTCATTTAATGCAACTGATGAGGACAATACAGTTAGGAGCACATCTTTCTTTATATTTTGCTGTAACCACTTATAGGGAAAAAAAATTGAAAGGGAAATGAAATAACAAAAATCTTTCAGACTCATAGTTAGAAGCACAAGGATCAATGACTTACCTACTATTTCTTCGATGGATCCACCTTTTCCTACATAATATATACGTTTTATAAATGATACGTCAGTAACTTATAATGATCAACTAGGAAATTTTGAAAATTATTCTTTCCTCATCCTTCCCAGATCTGTGTGTGTGGGTGTGGGTGTGTGTGTGTGTGTGCGCGCGCGCGCGCGCGTGCGCGCGACATTGGTACTGGATTCAAACTGAAGAACTTAGCTTTCTTGCTCAAGGCCGCTACTCTGCCACTTGAGCTATGCTTCATTACTGACTTTTCGCTGGTTAATTGGAGGTAAGAGTCTCTTAGTCTTACCTATTGGGACTGGATTTGAACCATGGCTCTCAGATCTAAGCCTCTGAGTAGCTAGGATTATTGAAGTGAGCCACCAGACCATAGCTCCCTTCTCCATTTTACTTATTCAATGAACAGTTATTAAACACCCATCCAGTGTTCGACATATATTGTGGACTGGGAGTATACATGAGGAATTTTAGCTTTTATTCAAGTAGAGGAGGCAAACCTTAATTATTGTAAATGTTACAATAAATAACATTATATTAAGATGTTGGATCTCACTGAATTTTTAATCTCTAAGTACCAGTCTGTACAAGTTAAGTCAACCTCTGAAAATGAATTTGTAAGGATATTTTCATTTTTCAAAATGCTAGTCCCCGCTATAGGTTTGGACTCTCCTTCTTTACCAAAAAGAAAATCAACACTAAGAATCGAGCTAACATCAAAACTAAGATCACAACATTTCTTCATTCTTATAGCTGGAAGATAATACCCTTAGTTTTCATGCTAAATTCTTCTGAGCTGTTTATCATTTGACTTGACTTTTTGGTGAACTTTAAGGTTTTATTGATAGTACTGGAATAAGAAAAATCTTACCCATTGTAAATCAAGGACCTATATAAAAAAGTTAATCTAAGATAAAATGTTTTCCATGTCAAATGAAATGATGAAACTTACTTTTTCTATTAACACCTACAAGAACATCTGCTACAGAAGAAAACAGACGCTTGTACAAGTGAACGAAAATTGCTGCCTAATCAAGGAAAGTGTAAGAATTCAATCTAGTTTCATCTTTTCAGCTATACTGTAAGCTTAACAATCACAAACTTACAGTGTATCTGAAACAGCTTTAAAAATATTGCTTCAGATTCTTTATGCCTAGTATAAAAGAACCTAGTACATAGTAAATTTGCAAGAACATTAGGAAAAGATGTTGGATAGGAAAGTGTTAAAAAAAAAAAAAGGAGTATCTTAGTAGGTCTAAAGATCTACCTTGTCAAAAAAAAAATCAAACAACTCGCCATAAACAGAGTAATATGTACCATTGAAAGAAAACCTCTTCTTACATTTAACACACACACACACACACACACACACACACACACACACACACACACACACACACACACACCTGACTGTACTTTTAGTGAGTAACACCTGCAGAATTTCTAAGCTCCAGCTCAGAAACTTTGCAGAGGAGCAATTTATTCAGGATAGAGAAAACACTCTTAGATGAAGTCCATATTACTTTTAAAAACTGAAATAGTCTTACACACTATTAAAGTCAGTCAAACACTTAATGTTGAAGTAAATTTAACATCCTGTAGAAGTCAGTTAGATATTTTTTATGTCCCAGATAAGGGTTGAAATAAACCATAAAGAAAGGAATAAAATTTCAATTGGAAGAGAAAAGGTTGAATTAAATAAAAAGAGCTAGTAAGTAAAATATTCAATGCAAAGAAAACTTTATAACATAAATGATAAAGTAGTTACTTCACATTCACTGATGGTTTCATTCAAAGTAAAAATACTTGAAAGGTCAACTGTGAATATTCCCAGGGCTAGGTACTACAGATTATCCAACCTATAATCCACATGCTAAAGTAGCTTGCCACTACTCTGTGTGTGCTCTGAAAATGCCTACTATTCCTGCAGATCTCATCCACAGTCCATCCCTTTTCTTTTTGCTAGAAGAACATCCTACCCTGAGCCACAGAAACCAAGCCCTCCCCCTCTAACAAGACCAGAGCCCCAGAGCTAAAACTAGATTATCTAAATTTCCAGCAGGGTCTTCCACCTTCTCCACCCCAGGAACAAAAGCTCCACCTAAACAAAGGAAAGTGAAGTGCCTGAACCAAGCACACTCTGCAGATTCTGATTTGCTCTATTTGTTGCTGAAGCAGAAAACAGTGTCACACTGAGAGAGACAGAGAAAAAAAGAAAGTGAGTGGAGGAGGAAAGAAGAGGAAGAGTAGGGGGAGAGAAGAAAGGAGATAAAGGAACTACTGTAAACATCCTGGAGTTTGAAGAAGGGAAAGAAACATGTGCTAAATAAATAATGAGTGCCGGGGTTACTGTGGCAGGAGAATTAAGACAAAGGTGAGCTTCATTCTAGTGGTGGAGAATCACCTCTGTCACTAGGGGTCAGAAAGGGAATCTGCTCAGGAGAGCTATACAAGCTACTTCTCATTTCTGAATCAGCCCATCTTGCCTTGTTCCCATAGAGACTAGACAGCTGGAACCCCTGTGTTCTTCAGCCCTGAATTGCTGAATTACTGTGGTAGCCTGAGTGTGACTTTTTCCTTCCATGTAAAGGGAACCTAACATCATCTCTTCTAAGAAGTATCTTTATATCTACCTAAACAAGCAATGTGAAAACAGCAGCAAAACTTCATCACATCCAACAATGTAAACGTATTTTCTATTTATTCTATTCAATTAATACACCATCAAAGAATTATACTACTCCAATGAAAAGGGGGGGAAAGGCCACATTAATTTACTCATTTCAAGTCACAAACATTAAAATCGCCACAAAAGGAAATATGCTCTTCATTTAAAGACATCTTTTTTTTCTAGCTAATTTAGAAGCAAAAACAACAAGTGAACAAACTTATGTCATGACTTTTCTCCACTACAAGAAAAATACAGCACACATAATTTTATTATGACTTCCTTATTGTTATTGTGCTAAAGACATTTGGCATTTTCATTTTTATCATGAGGATATAATAAATATATTCTTACACTATATCACTGTAGTAGGAAAATAAATGTGTTCTCAAGTTTATGGATCCCTCAACACCAGGAATAATTGCACCTTTTTCCTAGATTATTCTTGGTTATACATTAGATTTCACTTTCCCTTATCATAAAATGTTGGGTACCAAATTTTACTATACATTAAAATGTGGAGTTAAATACGTAGGTGATAGAATGCATGCATAATATAGTAAGACTCCAGGAGAAAAAACAAATAAACAAAAACATTGCAAATCAAATCTTGCATGTGCATTGGGAGGAGAATAATAGAAAGGGAACATTGAAAGGGAAAGGAGAAAGAGATAGGAAGTAGAGAGAATGTAAAGGAATTTTAAAAGAAGAAGAAAAAGAAGCACACTCCGAAAGAGGAAAAGGCAGACTAGTTCTTATAAATGAATCCACACTTCAAAACCACATCCTTTCTTCCCAAACTTCATAATTAGAAACACCCACCACTCTACAGCCAAAGTAATTTAGCAAGAAGAGCTTTTCCATTCTTTTCCAATGATGTTGGCCCCTATTCTTACCCGAGGACAGTGCTGATTTAGAAGTCCTGAGTGGCATTCTTTCCCCTCCCTTTAAAAGGGGCACATATAATTATATATCCTTTTGGGGGCTTCAGTATATAACTGTTACTATCTTGGTAGTTATTTGTAAATGCCTACAATTATGGCATATTTTCCTCATCATTTCCTCCATAAAGTAAAACTTGACAAATCCAAACTCACAGGCATATATCCCTGGGTGTCCACATAATAAACAGCACCTGATTCTTCACTCTCCCATACTCACAAGATGAAGCTCCCTGATCCTTTCTCCTGGACACCCAGAGTTAATCTATTTCCTCCACAAAGTGCCTGGAGGTAGTTTAAGGACTTTAGACAGGATTCATCTATCCACTCATTGTAACTCAACTAACTATGTGCCCTGCAGCCGAGAAAACTCCCTCAGCACCTGTCCTGCTCCTCTATCCATCTCAGCCAGTCCACTCAGAGACAGGCAAATGTTTAGATGAGAAAAATGGGAAACTAGAAAACCATTACTATAATTAGCATGAATTCATTTAATCAATATTTGTGTGTCGGGGATATATCCATAGTGTAGTTTAAACAACAACAAACAAAAGAGATCCATAGCCTTAAAGGAATTTGCATCCTATTTATGTGAATGCAAAAGCTAAAATCTAGCCACAAAGATAAAATCATTGTTCATCCGTTACCACAACAAATAAAAGCATGTAGGGAAAATATCTGGAATGTTATGTTAAATTAAGAGTACATTCTCCAGTGAAAAGAATCCAGAACTGTGGCTAAGCATTAGCTTAGTGGATTAAACTGAAAAAGAAACAAACAACAACAAAAGAAAACATTAACACCCAAGTAACTGCAAACAGAGGGAGGGAGGGAGGGAAAGGAGGAAAGAGGGAGAGAGATACAAGTAGATAAAAGGGTTGACATAGTTCAAGAAGAAATGTACAGGGCTGGGAAGATGGCTCAGTGGTAGAGCGCTTGCCTTACATGCAAGAGGCCCTGGGTTCAATTCCTCAGCACCACATTAGCAGAAAAAGCCGGATGTGGTGCTGTGGCTCAAGTGGTAGAGCGCTAGTCTTGAGCAGAAGAGCTGAGGGACAGTGCCCAGGCCCAGAGTTCAGGCCCCACAACCGACAAAAAAAAAAGAAGAAGAAGAAATATACTCCTTTACCTGATTTATATAACTGTAACTCCTCCGTATAGCACTTTTACAATAACAATAAAATAGATTTTAAAAAAGAGTAGCAGGGTAATGGGAAAAAGAAGGAACGCTTGATCAAACACAACAGATTCATACTAGGGCAGCTGATACAGAAATACCTACAGCTAACAAAGAAATTTGTAAAAATAAATTTGTTCATTGTCTTAAAATTACAGATATCATTATGAGCTTTATAAATTGCAGCATGTCGAGGGGTACCATTTCTGCTTTTTTGGTATTCTTAGTTCAGTGATCTGATGTGTAAACTGTTTTTGGATTTTCCGGGTTTTAAAATTCTAGTCATCATTAAGCATAAAATTCCCATTCAGAGTCTCCTTCCTTCCTTTCCAGGCTCTCCTGCCTTTTCTTCCTCTGTATCCTTTCTCAGTTTGTTGCTAAAAGTATCATAAAAAGTTGTCTTAACTTAATGGATGTCTCTGAGTTGCAAATTCAAGGCAGTTATCATTTCTGCCCCTATTGGACTTTGCTGATGCCAGGGCCAAAGCATGGTGAAGCCCCTAGGAAATTCTAGGATCCTCAACACATCTTTCTTTATTAATGCCCTGTCTTCTCTTAACTCACTTTTCATAATGTCCACTAACCCTGGACAATTCTCTAGTCAATCTTGCCCAGCAAACATACAATCAGACTTAAACCAATAAACATTCAACAGTTATCAGGTTCCTTTTAGTCAGCAAAAGTCACTTCCAGGAATTTTAAAGACTCTTCATAAGGTAAGTTATTAAAATTAAGAGAAGCACAAACAAAATTCTGCCACATGAACAAATATTTATTACCAAACAGGCAAAAAAGAAAGAAAGAAAGAAAGCTATGTATGCTGCTCTAGTAAACTCCATGAAGCCCCATCATGAGAGGTCATCTTCAAAATCAATAAAAGAGCATTTGCTCAAGATGATTAATTAGGTTTCTCAAAAATAAATGAATATATATGCTGTTCAAAATACAGAATTTACTCTCTACTAAATTCACTCCATGGGCATCTCTCCATCAATAAGTAACTTAGTAGCCTGTGACTCGATAAGAATACCAAGCCCACATGCAGAAAGGCAACAGAAATTTTCTTTGCGGGGGAGGGGAGTTTGAAAGCACTAATTTACAGAAGGGCTAACCATTGCTAGAGCATTGTAAGTGGAATGATCAGGTAGAAATAGACAACTGTTCATTTACTTATTTGTTTGATGATAATCAATAATTGTCTTGAGTATCCTAGAGGGAAGATGAAAAGCTCTAAGCATGATACATGATAAAGCAGCAGCAGCAAACATTAATGCTCACTGTATGTCTGTGTATACATATATGTATATATATGATTCAATACAGCTTTTTGCAAGCTTCAATACTAGACTTTATATATGTATATAATTTATCTTTTGCAAGCTTTAATTTTAGATTTGATAGAGTTAATAGACTACAGTCCATAAAATACAATGTAGCATGGATAAATGGTTGCATGATTAGCGGAACTGGCCATTTACCAAAGCTGTCCCAAATTATTCATGCCCAAATAACTGCTTATCTTCACACTTGCCAAAGCTGGTCCTCTTCAAATTTCTCCTCAAGTTATATCACATTTCTTTCTTTCAATCAACACTGCCTCTTGTCACCACAACTAGTGTAATTTTTCTTTCAGAAAAGTCCCACAATGAATTAACACCTCCTTAGATAGTTTAAGAAACTAGTAAGTATGTGCCTTTAGTACTGGACAAGTTCTGCTTTCTATAGTTTTCCCTAGTCCTTACTTTGATCTGCAATGGTAACTAACAAAAACAAACTTTGACTCTGTCATCCAACCATTAACTACTTTTCCTTGGAAGGTGATTAGCTACGCTGTCTTAGAAGATTAAGGGTAATATTTATGCTCCTTTATGATTTGTCCCCTGAAAACACTTTAGATTCAGTTCTAGTCAACCATTTCTTGAGGTATATCCATTGCTTCTAATACTTTCCACCCACTGGAATCAATTTCCTCAATACGAATTTATATGTATATCAATTCATAGATTAAAAAAAATGTCCTTCCGGGCGCCGGTGGCTCGCGCCTGTAATCCTAGCTACTCAGAAGGCTGAGATCTGAGGATCGAGGTTCAAAGCCAGCCCAGGCAGGAAAGTCTATGAGATTCTTATCTCCAATAAACCACTAGAAAATCGGAAGTGGTGCTGTGGCTCAAGCGGTAGAGTGCTGGCCTTGAGCTGAAGAGTGCAGGGACTGCTCACAAGCCCAGAGATCAAGACCCAAGACTGACAAAAAAAAAAAAAATGTCCCATGCAGGGGATATAATTATTCAAAGGTGGACAAATAACCCTGAAAGGTTCTAATGATATTTAATGATAAAATTTGTTTGTTACAAATAAAACTGACCCCCAAAATAATGTTTCCTAAAAGAAAAAGCAAACAATAATGTTAATAGGAAAAATACTGACAAATAAAAGACAGATTTTCAACAAGCTATTGGGAGAAATTAAGAGCAGAAAGATCTTTCAAATCATTTAGCACTTGCCTTTACAATCCAAGATGATCTCTTGTCTTTGCACTAATTAGACATTAAGTCTCTGTTTCCTTTTTTATATTCTCATTACTTGTTGGAAATAAGAAGTGCTAGTTCTCCAAAAGCTTCAAGCATTATACACTTGGCGAAAAATAAAATCCATATGTATACCAATACAACCAAAGAACAGTCTCCCCTCTTAGTCAGTATTATCTCCTCTTTTGGCCAGTATTATCAGTCTTCTAAATTGGATACAAAGAATGAATGAGGCCTGGTGCCGATAATCCTATTTATTCAGGAGCCTGAGATCTAAGATTGAGGTTCCAAGCCTGCCTGGGCAGAGAAGTCTCCATGAGATTCTTATCTCCAATTAACCATTCAAAACTGGAAATGGTGCTGTGGCTCAAGTGGTAGAGCCTTGAGCACAAAGAGGCTCAGCAACAGCCCTGAGTTCAAGGCCCAAAACTGACCTCTTCCCCTAAAAAAAAACAAGTGAATGAGGAGAAAAGATTCCTGTCACTTCACAATAAAAGCTTGTGAAAGAAATATCACTGTCTAATAACAGCATTAGAGAATACCATAGTTATCCTTTTTGTAACAAGACATGGAGTTAAATTTAACAAGTCCGAAGTACAGCAACAAACTACTAACAGGTTTAAGTCCTGTTGACTTTGATAAAGGAATAAAGCTCACATCTACTCAATCAGAAAAAAAAATCCTAAGTCTCTCCGTTTTGTTCTCAAACATATGCATGTGAGACATCATTAATATTACCACCCGCAGAAATAAAAGTTCTTTATGTAGAACTCAAAACAAATTCTGTAAAATACTCACTCCTGAAACAAGCAGATGTACTATGTGTTGGGACTCAGTGAGCCTACGTGACTCCACCCTGGTTAAACATCCATCTTGTTGTTTACAAGTTTAGGGGGGGGGGTGGGAAAAAAAAAAAAAAAAAAAAAAAAATGTGGATTGCAAGTCTCTGATAACAGAGCCTAGAGGCCAGAGCAATAAAGAGCACATATGTAACACCACCCCCCCACCAAGGAATGCAAACCCCACCTTCCTCCCCGCCCCCCCCCCAACCCATGCACCAACACTGACCAAAGTGGTGGGCTAGTTTAAACAACTGCTTGGGGATAAGTTGTAACCTCATTGATCACCTGCCTGTGGCCCGACATAATTGTACAATTTTGTGCAAGTATTGTAATGTTATTGGCCACCTGCGTGTGGCCAGCCTAAATTGCATGGCCAGTTCCCTATAAAAGTTAGCCAGCCCGGCAAGTAAAAGTCCATGAGACTCTTATCTCCAATAAACTACTAGAAAACCAGAAGTGGCACTGTGGCTCAAGGGGTAGAATGCTCTCCTTGAGCTGAAGAGCTGAAGGATTAGCACCCAAGCCCAGAGTTCAAGCCCCACGACCGACAAAAAAAAAAAAAAAAGTTAACCAGTGCAGCTGGGCAGGGTTCACTCTCTGCCAAGGCGGCCCTGACCGGTCAGTCTGTTTCTAGATGCTTGGCGTGAAATATAGCTTTGTCTGACTTTCGCTCTGTTTCAGTCCCGTTCCTTTAATCAGGGGCCCCCAATATCCGGGGGCCTACCCCAATATTAAGCATAGAGATAAAATGGTTTCACATGGACAAAAATGTCTGGAAAACACTTGGGTAAAAAATATTAAACAGCTTTTAATGTACTTAAATATGTATTTATGTGTTGAAACCTCAAAACATACCATTTATATGATTTATTTCACAAAGACAATTTTCCTTAGAGCATCTCCAAAGTTTTATTCATAATGCTATCAGAAAAACTGAGTGGAGAAATGGTTTCAGCATTAACAATTTTATTTTCAAAGAATGAGTTAATTATGACAACTAAATTCTTGATTGAAACACAGAAGGTCCTAGTAGGCAGTGGTCATGAGCATGCTAATTCAGATTCCTAATGATGCCATGAAATAATTTTTATTTTTAAAAATTAAACATAAATAAGTCAGCATTTTTAGTCAGCACTTAGAAAGCATGTTCTGTCATGAAGAAGGAAATATAATGAAGTTGGAAAGGCAGGCAATCATAACAGGAGCTAGGTTTTGTATATACCACATTTGGGTTAAGCAAAAGTTTTGCTGAGCATAAATGACTTGAAGATTGTACTAAAGAAAATTTGTCTCCTTCCATCATAACAGGACAATTATCACTATTTACATAAAAGGCAGGGAGGGCACTTAGCTGCCTTCTAAATCAAGTTTTCAAAAGCTGAATAAATGGGTGTCAATTTTCGCTAATACAACTTTCTTTACATGCAATTAATCTGCAAAAACAATTATCTTGGTGTTTTAGGTGCAAACGTCTGAAAAATCATAACTAACACCAAATGTTTTATATCTGAGAATACCTTTTTTTCCTGTGATCACATCAAAGTCACAGTGATTTTTTTGTTGTTGTTCTTTGCACATTTAATGAAGTACAGGTTCTACAGGAATTGGCTTACATTCCTAATCCCTGCTCAGCTCACCATAGAAGTCTACCTGTTGTATCTCAAGCCAAGGTTACTCCTGTTCCCTGTCCTTAGAGGTGTTCTTTACTTACACAGTCACTGACCTCAGGTCCCATCCCAAACCCAAAGTTTCTAATTTACATAGTTTAAGTAGCCATCAATGTTTCTTTAAAATCATCAGTAAAACTGGGAGAGCGCAAAGGAAAGGGTGATAGTGTCCAAAAAGAAATGTACTAATTATCTGATTTATAAAATGGTAACCCTCCTGTATACTATCTTTATAATAATAATGTTTAAAAACGTATTGAAAATGTAAAATAAAATGATCGGTAAAAAGATACCTAGCAAAGAGAATCTGAATAGAAATGAAAAGCATAGCTGGGCACCAGTGGCTCATGCCTGTAATCCTAGCTACTCAGGAGGCTGATCTGAGGATCGCGCTTCAAAGCCAGCCTGGGCAGGAAAGTCCGTGAGACTCTTATCTCCAATAAACCACCAGAAATCTGGAAGTGGCGCTGTGGCTCAAGTGGTAGAGCATTAGCCTTGAGCTGAAGAGCTGAGGGACAGCGCCCAGGCCCCCCTCCCACAAAAAAAAATAATAATAATGATCAGCATAAATAAAGACACCCACATGGTACCAAAGACATTTACACAGGAAAACAAGTAGCATTTAGCATTTACCTTGTAACATTCAGCATTTAACACTTCATGGTTAATATATCTATTACTGTCGTCTGCTCAATGTTGTACATTGTGGTGACATTTTAAGCAAAAGCTTTAAATTGCTCATTTATTAGGGAAATAATTAAGTTTTCAGGCTTATAAAACTATAAAAAGGACCCTAAGTCCACAATTGCTTTGAATGATTATAGCCTTCAATTGTTTGGCAACTAAAACAGTTATAGTATATTAAAATCAAGACTGCTATTAGGGTCATTTATTTTTCAATTTTTTTTTTTTTGGTCCGGTTGTGGGGCCTGAACTCTGGGCCTGGGTGCTGTCCCTCAGCTCTTCAGCTCAAGGCTAGCACTCTACCACTTGAGCCACAGCACTACTTCTGGCTTTTTTCTTTTTGCTTATGTGGTGCTGAGGAATCGAACCCAGGGCCTCATGCATGCAAGGCAAGTGCTCTACCACTGAGCCACCTTCCCAGCCCCTATTTTTCAATTTTTAACATTAGGTAATAAAATTAAATCTAAACTTCCACAACAAAATTGCTAGAAAATAGTTTTTGTTTTACTATTCTGCATTGAAATAAGTGTGCTGGGCCTTGTGTATGTTTCCAAAAACTGAAGTCAAATAGTTTCCTCTTACAATCCTTTCTCAGTATTTTACCACCAAGAACACTGTCAAGAATATAGAAATCAAACATCGTGTACATCTTGACCCACCTCAAATACACAAGCCCCACCACTGACTTAGTCAACATTACTAATTCCACCCAACTTTACTTCAGGAAAGGTTTCACAGGTGGTCATAGCCCTCCTACTGCCAAAATGCTTGCCGCTATTGAGGCATCCACGATTCCACGCCAAAAAAAGATGCAATAAAAAACTTGCAATGCTTTGAGTAGTTTTTAGCTAGCACAGAAAATTGTAATTACTTGAAAAATCAGTGTCAGATAAAAATGTAAAACTGTCTGTGGTGCTTAATTGGTAGTCTTTAAGAGCAATGGTAAATAAATACAGATATTTGGGGTTGAGACTGAAAGTCTTTCTTCCTAAAAGTTAATAGTCCTTTAAAATAAAGTGAAGCAAATTTTGTCCAGGATGCATTCTCTTTAGTCAACAGTGATGCTATTTATAAGATCAGAACCAGAAACTAAGATGGATGTAAATGGTATCATCAAAGTAAATCAGTGAGAGACTAACTGCAGGATGTCAATCAAAGAGAATCAGAGATCAAGAGAGAACAGAGCATGTTGCCAATGGGGAAATAAAATTCTCCAACTTCAAGGAGCACTCACAAGGCTACAAACTGTCAACAAATCTCAATAATCAAGAAATTTTTTAAACAACTATATTCATAAAATACTGAACAATCACAAAACAAACATTCTACATTTAGCTAGTCTCTGATTGTTTTCCCTCTGTATATTCTCACCAGTTCTTTCCTTCTTGTCAAAGATTTAGATATTTCTCTTCAATCTTAAAGTTTAACAGTGCATGAGCAACCTCTCAAATTAAAATAAATTAGTCAGTAAATAAGTAAAGTCATTCTCTCCAAAAGCTACAGGGAAAAGCAAAGGTAACTATTGTATGCCTATCATTTTCCTTCGCCTAATAAAACTAAAGTCAGTAAGAAACTGGTGAAAATTTCATACAGTTCATCAACTATTAATCCACACTTATACTCAAAATAAAAAAAAGCAAATTTTCCATAAGTTTGAACTGGATCATAGCCTAATCAGACGCTTTGGTTTTGTATACTGGAGATACAATGAAGCAAGCTGATAACAACAAATGCATTCGGTAACAAACTAGGGGAGGAAAAAAACTGTAAACGCTTGGCTTAGATAAAGTATGAATTATTAAGCAATACCTTATTTCAGTGTTTTTACTTTCATTTTAATGACTGTTAAACACAATCTGCTCCATTTCTTTCCACTTCATAGCATACACACTCCATAGCCGGAATAATGATCAGTTACTACATCTGCATATTGCATATCTGTGTCTGTAACAGTTGGCTAAATGCCTATCATACAACTGTAAGAATAAATTCACATCTAAAAAGAATAAGAAAATGAGCCTGGTGATGGTGACTCATGCCTGTAAACCCAACTATGTGAAGGCTGAGATATGAGGATCATGGTTTGAAGCCAGCCTGAGCAGAAAAAATCCACAAGAGTCTTACCTCTAAGTAATCACTGAAAAGCCAGAAGTAGAGTTGTTGCTCAAATGGTAGAGCACCAGTCTTACCAAAAAAGCTAAGGGATAATGAGTACCTAGGGCACTGAGGTAAAGCCACAGTACCAACACACATCCACAGACAGAGTAAGGAAATAAGAGGATAATGGATACTACTTTCCAGATACTTCAAAACACACATTTGGAAATTTTATGTATTTCCTTGTTTTTCAAATTTATTTTAAATTAATAAATTACCCATGAAGAAAATTACAATTGATAAACTTTCCAATACTCCTTTATACTGTCAGCATAATTATACTAGTCTTTTTTTAATGGTAACTAAAATTTTTAGTTCCCTTCTCAAAATTAAAATTATCAAAATAGTCGGGTGCCGGTGACTCACGCCTGTAATCCTAGCTACTCAGGGAGGCTGAGATCTGAGGATCACAGTTCAAAGTCAGCTTGGTCAGGAAAGTCCATAAAACTCTTATCTCCAATAAACCAATAGCAAACCAGAAGTGGCGCTGTAGCTCAAGTGGTAGAGCACTTGTCTTGAGGTGAAGAGCGCAGGAACAGCGCCCAGGCCCAGAGTTCAAGCCACACGACCGACCAAAAAAAAAAAAAAAAAAAAATTATCAAAATAGTACAATTCGGTGGATGTTAGTGGCTCATGCCTGTAATCCTGCCTACTCAAGAGACAGATCTGAGGATCGCGGTTCCAAGCTACCTGGGCAGAAAGGGCCATGAGACTCTTTAACTCCAATATACTACCAAAAGAACAACAACAACTGAAAGTGGAACTGTGGCTCACTGCTAACCTTAGAAAAGAAAAGAAAAAACAAAAACAAAAACGAAAATCAGGTACAGTGCCCAAGCCCTGGGTTCAAGCCCCAGGACAGGCACGCACACACACACACACACACACACACACTCACACACTCACACGCACACACGTACAATCAAGTCCACTTCTGCACAGAGAATAGCGCTGTACATTTTTGTTTTTAATTCACACTTGCTAAGAAGCCATTCTATTATTTAAGTCATATGAGTGGCAAGAACTTTTATGTCATTTAATTTTTTTGGATTAGAAACAGATTTCCAGTACCAGCACTTTTAATTAAATTAATGAATTTACAAGAAATGGTGTCAAATTCAATTGGTATTTAAAGAAAGTGTACTCTTAGTTACCTTCGTATAAAATACTGTATAAAATTATAGTGTTAAATTTACACCACACAAATCTAATTCTGATATAATTAAATCTTTCTCCCAGAAATTACTTATACTTATCAGAATGTTTCAAGGAAATAAGAAAGCATGAGAGTAACAATTACAGAACATATAACACTTCATCTTCATTTATGAATTTTATGTCTTTCCTATCCAGACAACATTTTTAATATCCTACAGTTAGTGTCAAAGGTAAGGATAATATTTCTATCTTATTTTAAATCACCTAAAATATTGTTATTATCTATAAATATGATTTTAATGAAAATTTATTTCTTGATAAACAGTCTAGTTCATGAGGGTTTACTTTTCAACTTATGTATTAACTCTTAATTTTATTTATCTTTTCTCTGTAAGAAGCACCTTTCTAACGAGTATACTAATGAAGAATGTATTAACCTTTTCCACAGTGATTCAGTATCTGAGATTTGTCTGCCTGGGTTAGCTTTGAATCTCCTCAGATCTCAACCTCCTTAATAGCTAATATTTCATGCAAACTATCAGTGCCTGGATTTATTATCCTGTTTTTGAAGGACTCATTTTATTAGCATAACTATAAGTACTATCTTTACTATGAGAATATATTTAAAGATAAATGGACACAAACTTCCATGTTGATGTTGCCAATGCTGCTTCTTTGGATCCCAAATGGTGATAATTTTAGAACATGCACTCGTGGTCTCTACAATGTAGAAAGAGGTACACATAGATAATGAAAAATAGTATTTGTCAGCTTCTCTTCCACTGTCCCAATTGGTTAGAAGTCAAAAGACTTTGTTTCAAGTCTTAGCTCAGGAATAAACAATTCATAGGGTGTCTCCTCATATTTTTAGCTGGCAATAATAGTCATTTTTGCTCTTACCTTCCTTTGGTCTGCCATAGTTAGTCTTTCACCATGTCTTAATTTTTTATTGTCACTCAGAGTTCTCTCCACTTTATTCTGCATTTCTACTCTAATTAAAATTATTCTTCCTACTTCACATCTTACTAAAGAATACTTCCAATCAGTATTTCCTATGTTTCTCAAAGTACATTCCATTCTCTGCATTCATTTCGTAAAAACTGTCAAATTCCATCCATTCTTTAAAAGAATGAAGCTGTGTTCTGATTTTTTCATAGTATTATTATACTGATTCCAGCCTGAAATTATTAGTGTAGTGTCCAATATCCACTCAATTTGTATTCACTGCTGCCTCCTTGGAGCTATTTCAAGGACGTTAAAACTTGGCTTCACTTTGAAATTAAGTTATGGTCAGAGTTTTGTTTTTGTTTTTGTTTTTTTTCCTAACCTCTACAATACTTAGTGCATACTCATGGAAATGATACTATATTCAGTAAATATTTGCTGACAAATGTATCACAAAATGAAGATGATTTGCTTTTCATGGTCAATCATTGTCAAACTGAATATTCACTGAAACAGATGACTAAGTAATATAATCATGTTTTAAAACCTATTATAATTTAATAGTATGAAAGTTGTTCTACTATAAATTTCAAATTTTTTAAGTGAGTCAAGATGGAGAGGATTTATGGAATAAAAAAATATACTGTATGCACTTATGAAACTTTTCACAATGAAACACATATACAAACAAACACATACACATTCTTATAAAAATAAAAAAATAAGAAATAAACAGCATCTACATTGGAAAATGCAAGCGATACCACATATCTTTATTCCCAGATAACAAGATCTTTGTTTATATGTAAATAAAGAGAACTTTAGAGACCTGTCTTTCACCTAATATTAGAACTCAGCAAAGAACTTAAAAAAAAAGAATAACTAAGTAAATTCAGTATGATGAGTATATAAAGTAATTACATTTCTTCTACACATTAACAATGTAAAATTTCAGAATAAAATTAAGAAAACAATTTCATTTACAATAAAATCAAGACTAAGAAATTAAATTTACCAGAAAGAAAGAAAGAGAGAGAGAGAGAAAGAGAGAGAAAAGGAATGGTGCTACACACTTGTAATTCCAGCTACTTAGGAAGTAAAGACAGGAGTGTCACAAGTTCAGGATTAACCTGGACTAAAAGTTGGTGATCCCCTAACTTAAACAAATAAAGACAAAAAAGCACTTAGGAATATCTTATTTTTTTAAGAATATTGTTTAAATGACATCTCGTAATTTCTATCAAAATGTTCACTGCTTTCTTAAAGAAATTAAACTAATCCTACAAGTGGTATAAAAGTCTAAGAATCTGGTATAGCCAATTGTTAAAAAAAAAAAGCAAAAAACAAAATATACTCAATTTTTAAATTTACTACAAAGCTACAGTAATTAAGACATATAGATCAATGGAACAGAACTGAGAGTCCAGAAATAAACCATTACATGTATAGTCAATTGATTTTCTCCAACTGTGTAAAGACAAATCAATGAGGGAAAAAAAAAAAAACTCTTTTGACATATAGTGCTCATAAAACTGGATGTACACATGCAAAACAATGAAGTTGGACCTCATGGAATATTCTATGCCAAAATGTCACTCATAGTAGTTATTTAAACTTCTTAGAATTAAATAGAGGAGTAATGTTCATGACTAGGCAATGCTTTCTTAGATATAACATTGAAAAGAAAAGCAAGAATGTATATATTATGGGCTGGGAAGGTGGTTCAGTGGTGGAGTGCTTGTCTTGCATGCATGAGGCCCTGGGTTCGATTCCTCAGCACCACATAAACAGAAAAAAAAAAAAGCCAGAAGTGGTGCTGTGGCTCAAGTGGTAGAGTGCTAGCCTTGAGCTGAAGAGCTGAAAGAGCTGAAGGACAGCACCCAGGTCCAGAGTTCAGGCCCACGACCGGACCCAAAAAAAAAAAAAAAACCAAAGAATGTATATATTATATAAGTTAAATGTTTTATGATTCCAAGAAATACACCTCCATTTATGCCTCAAGACAGTGAAGACAACCCATTAAATGTCAGTAAATATTTGCAAAGCATACATTTGACCAAAGAACTCAATTATAACAAGAGATCAAAATATACATTTCTCCAAAAACGATGTACAAATGACCAATGATAACTTGAAAAGAATCTCAATATCATTTATTCTAAAAGGAATACAAGGAGCAGGAATTTGGCTTAGTGGTAGAGTGCTTGCCTAGTATGCATGAAGCCTTGGGTTCGATTCCTCAGTACAATATAAACAGAAAAAGCCAGAAGTGGCACTGTGGCTCAAGTGGTAGAGTGCTAGACTTGAACAAAAGAAGCTCAGGGACACTTGCCACGCCCTCAGTTTAAGACTGGGGGAAAAAAAAATACAAATTAAAGCCACAAAGGAATCCAATTAACACCTATTAGGATGGCTCAAATAAAAAAGACAGATTAATAATCATTGCCAAGCAAGAAAAAAGCATGAGAACCCTCACACATTGTGATTTTAAAATCATTCAACTATCATTCAACAGTTTGACAAAATCCTTAAAATCTAACACATACAGTTACCACGTAAATCAGTAATTGTACATCAAGCTATATGCATGAGGTTATGCCCATAAAGTGGTACATACATGTGCAAAATGATGCGTGAAAGCAACCCAAATGTGCCAAATGATGAATATGTTATAATAATGTTTGTTGAATCCTTGTTTGCAATATTGAAATCTTAAGAAACAACAAAACTTATTTAATTGCTTCTGTGGTACTGGTAACTGCATCCAGTACTGAAAAAAAAAATTAGTGCATTCAAGGTTAATTTATTTTTAATATGAAATGAAAATAAGTTTTCTTTTATGATAGATTTTAATATTGGCCTTTTATGTATCAGAACATTTCAATAAGTTTCATCTATCTTGAACAAGTACGTTCAATTTTTATAACATTAGTTCATGCTTAGGAAACTGTTGCTTTAGACTGCTTACTGATATGCCACAAGTATGGTGGTTTCATGTGATGTGGTCCCTTGGGAAGCTGAATGATGGGTACAGGAGTTTTCTTTTGAAATTCTTTTGAAACTGTATTTTAAAATAAAACCTTGCAACTCTTTATTGTCACCCTTCAGTTTTCTGATGTTCTGCTTGCTTGGTTTGGTTATAAGTATAAAATCAATTCAATACTAGGTCTTAACGAAAATCTCTCACTTTTACATACTTTGAGAGGACGAAAATCAATCTTTGCATAAATGTCAGTTTAACCTACATAAACACTGGATATCATCATCAATGTACTACATTCTGATCATGAGGCAAAATGCACAGTGTGCTCCAACAGTCACTGGGTTATAGGTCTCCATGAAGGTTAGAGTTGGCAAAATAATCACCTGCCTTAATTAATAGTTACATATTTGGCAAGATAATTTACTAATACTAGGGGTGTCAGTTCAACCACTAAAAATATATTATTGCTGGGCCCAGTCTACAAAAGAGGCTGAGACCTGGTAATTGTGGTTTGAAGTCAGCCTGCTCAGGAAAGTCCTTAAGACTCTTTTTTTTTTTTTAAATTAAGAGAATTTAATCTAGGCAGTTTAATCTAGACAGATATCTGGGAAAGAGGTAGGAAAGAGCAAGCTAGGAAAGAGAAGAGAGCTGGGAAAGGGAAGAGAAGGAAAGAGCTGAGAAAGAGCTAGAAAAGAGCAGAGAGCCTTACAAGAAGCCAGAAGCTGAGCTGTGGTTCAAGTGGTAGAACACTAGCAAAAAATGCTAATGGATAGTGCCCAGGTCCTGAATTTCAAGGGCTTGTACTAACACTCTCTCTCTCTCTCTCTCTCTCTTTCTCTTTCTTTTTCTCTCTCACTCACTCTCTCTCACACTCTCTCTCTCTCTCTCTCTCTCTCACACACACACACACACACACATCCCATATTACTGTCTTTACTAGTTTTTTTAGACAAAGTTACATAACAGGGTATGGAAAAGTGGCTTAGTGGTAGAGTGCTTGCCTCACATGCATGAAGCCCTAGGTTCGATTCCTCAGTACCACATAAACAGGAAAAGCCAGAAGTGGTGCTGTGGCTCAAGTAGTAGAGTGCTAGCCGTGAGCAAAAGAGCTCAAGGGCAGTTCCCAGACTGGCAAAAAGAAAAAAAAAAGTTATTAAAAAAAGTTATATAACATTGATATACCTGATATATAGAAATTATTTCTATTAAAACAAGTATTTTTAACATTTGTCAATAGATATACCTTCATCATGTATTTCTCCAAAGGTTCATAATAAATCACTTCTATATTGACTTTTATTTTCTTTGCTATGTATGACATCTAGAATATTTCCATTGGAAGAATACATAACCTGGCAGTTTAATAACTGAATTAATCAAATAATAAAAAATCGGAGATATCCCAGATGATCATCAAAAGAATACAGATATGAATTAGCCCACTGCTTTTCTGACCTCTTAGAAGCTTAGAGAACTATATGCGGAAATTGTTCCTAATGGTTCATTTTAATTAGAAGTCATAAGATCCACAGAAGAGAGAAAAGTACTTCTCTGATAGTGTAGCAGCTAGGCATAGTGGAACATACCTGTAATCCCAGCTACTCAGGAAGCAGAGGCAAAAGGGCTTTAAGTTTGAGGCCATCTCTGGAAAACTTAGGAAGACTTTATATCAAAATAAAGCAAAATATCTGAGTGTAGCAAGCATGAAACCTTGGGTTCAATTCCCAGTATCACAGAAAGAAAGAAGAAGAGAAGAAAGAAAGAAAGAAAAGAAAGAAAGAAAGAGAGAAAGAGAGAAAGAGAGAAAGAGAGAAAGAGAGAAAGAGAGAAAGAGAGAAAGAGAGAAAGAGAGAAAGAGAGAAGAAAGAAAGAGGAGAGAAAGAGAGAGAGAAAGAGAGAAAGAGAGAAAGAAAGAAAGAGAGAAAGAAAGAGAGAAAGAGAGAAAGAAAGAGAGAGAGAGAGAAAGAAAGAGAGAAAGAGAGAAAGAGAGAGAGAGAGAAAGAGAGAGAGAAAGAGAGAAAGAAGAGAGAGAGAAAAAGAGAGAAAGAGAGAAAGAGAGAAAGAAAGAAAGAAAGAAAGAAAGAAAGAAAGAAAGAAAGAAAGAAAGAAAGAAAGAAAGAAAGAAAGAAAAGAAAGAAAGAAAGAAAGAAAGAAAGGAAGGAAGGAAGGAAAAGGAGGGAGGGAGGGAGGGAGGGAGGGAGGGAGGGAGGGAAAGAAAGAAAGGAGGGAGGGAAGGAGGAAGGGAGAGGAAGGGAAAAAGAAAGAAAAGGAAGGGAAGAAGGACAGAAAGAAGGAAGGAAAGGAAACGGGAAAAGGGAAGGAGGGAAGAAAGCAAAAGAAAGGGAGGAAGGATAAAGATGAAGAGTAACATCATGCTTGGAAGTTCAAAATGTCTTGAGTCCTTTGGTCAAGACTCCCTCTGTCACTAACCAGTTGTGGGGAGTCTTTTTAATTACAAAGTTTGGGCAATAATAATCTCTACAATATAAGTTATGTGTGAAGACATTATTAAAGTAACTAAATATACATTTCTTATTTCTGTTTGGTGTGCAAACCCTCAATAGATGAATTGAAGTTACTAACTTTTCTGAGCCCAGATATTTGACTTATCTGTGACAAGAAAATAACAATACATCCTGCGGACCAGTGGTACTGTGAATCAAGATGAAGAATTCCTGCTGTAGTGCTTTAGAAAAGAACAATGTACTCTTTACCAATAAAACATTGTTCATATTACAAGTTGTCAAATGCATTGCTAGTACTATTGTTTCAAAAAGTATCTAAAAAATTGTCATATTTGTTATTTTCAAAGACTGTTATTAGTCCTCATTAGAAATTTGTGTGCTCTACTGTCTGGTAGCCACTAAATGACTACTCTGATAAACTTTTGGAGAGATTAATTGACCCATTAGGAGGTCTCTTAAACCTGGAGATTCTGCAATTGGACTCAAGCCAATAATTCCATTATAACATGTGAATTTAACCCTATTTGCCATGGAGCATATCACCTATAGAGGCCTGATACAACACTAGAGCCCAAAAAACAGGGATTTTTTCTGCTTTCAGTGCCAAGTTAAAAGGCAGTTCTAGATAAATATATTAAATCTTGGCTTTCCATAGAAATAGGCTGTATTAAATTCTGCTAAAGAATGGGCTCAAGGCAGGATGACCCCATTCACATTTTGTGTGATGGCTTTAGATTATAAATCCCCCAAAGCATTTAAGACCTCATACTTCTCTGCATATAACATCAGGCAAAGTGATACCCTAAATACTATATTTTCAAAAAAAATGTTAAGGGTTATTGCTATTAATAAGACTTTGAAAGAATATGAAGAGGAACATTTGTTTCAGAAAGGAAAGAGACCAAAATACAACTATTTTCTCTTCTCATCTACAAATTCTGCCCCTCTTTATTGATTTCTTTATACATCATTTTTACATCTCTTTAATTTTTTGGGGGGGAGTCTGGTTGTGGGGCCTGAACTCTGGGCCTGGGTGCTGTCCCTCAGCTCTTCAGCTCAGGGCTAGCGCTCTACCACTTGAGCCACAGCACCACTTCTGGCTTTTTTCTTTTTGCTTATGTGGTGCTGAGGAATCAAACCCAGGGCCTCAGGTATGCAAGGCAAGCGCTCTACCACTGAGCCACCTTCCCAGCACACATCTCTTTAATTTTAAATAAAGTCTATCTCTCCTTTGTCTCTTTGCCCATATATGAGTACCTTCTTGAAAAAGTGTTACCCATACTATGTGTGTTTCCTCAGGTGAAATCTGAGCAATTTCTATTCACCACTCTTTCAGAATCCAGTGATCACATTCAATCACTATTTCCTTAGCTTCTTTTTACCACTTGCCAACAGTGACTATTTGCCTTGTATGAAATCTGTTCCTTGACTTCTCAGACTTCATTCTGTCTTAGTTGCCTCCGTTGATCTCCTAGGAGACCTAACAAATTAGCTGAGGTATAGTGGAATTCCTTGAAGGATTTGCGGCGGGGGGGGGGGGGGGGGGGGGGGGGGGGGGGGGGGGACAGGGGAGGGTAGTAATCAGTAAAATAAGAAAGGATTGTGGAAACCCTTGTTTCAATGTTGTGTGTGACAGCAGGAGGATCCAACAGTGTAAAGTGCTTAGACTGGTGTGATGCTAATGACTTAGGAAAAGAGGTCTTGCCTAACTGCAGGCATAGAAGGGCCATCTGCTTCACAGGAGCGCTGCACACTGGCAGGAAAACAATAATGACAATTTCTTCAACATCATCCTGAGGAAGTAAAAATATGTATTTCTGGCAGAACTTAAAGTACATACTCTGAGGTTTTAAAGAAAATATTTATAGGGGTTGTTGAGAGTTTTGGCAAAAATGTATTATTCATGAAAATAAGGTTCTAATT
The DNA here is from genome assembly GCF_019054845.1 of Dipodomys spectabilis. Classification (NCBI taxonomy): domain Eukaryota; kingdom Metazoa; phylum Chordata; class Mammalia; order Rodentia; family Heteromyidae; genus Dipodomys; species Dipodomys spectabilis. The sequence goes on from NW_024870792.1 coordinate 8,233,946, forward strand.
GTTTTTATAATAAAATTAATGATTACATTTTTGAAACAAGCATATTGCAAGAGATGATTATTTTGCAAGACATCTGCTTTAAAGAATGTGCTTTAAATGAGTATATGCATAAGTATATACAGACAGATGTGTTGCATACATATGTATATCCATGAATACATACACACATATATACGTATAAATTTTCTAAGAATGTCATTTCTATGTTCAGTGTCTGACCAAATATGTTCCAGCCCTATGAGAATGGACGGCCAAGACAGGACCTTTCAGGAATAGCTACACAACTAGATGGCATGCTGCTCAGAAAATCAGAAATGCTCTCTTTTAACTTAAAATCACTCTGGATGTCTCTCCTCATATCTCAGCCTGTAATACAAATACCAGGAATTAGTCATTTCTCAACCCTCAAATAGACACTCATCTTATCATGAGATCCTTTACTATCATGTCTTTCAAAAGTAGTTGGAATCTAATTTTCCAGAATTCATTTTCCATTGAATCACATGTTAACATTTTATAGCACTTAAAAAAAAAAAAAAACAATTAGAAGGCCAGATGGTCTAAAAAACACAGTTACACTTAATCAGATCATGGTTTCCGATTAAGTATCCATTCCTAACTTCTTTTTAATCAAATCATAATTTAATCAAGAATTCACTACCCTTGAAAAAATTTTTATGCACAAGCTGCCTTATAAAAGGTTTAGTGGAATTCATTAAGTTTTAAGAGAAATTTGCACTTAGATTGCAATAAGGAAATCTCTCTCTCCTCTCTCTCTCTCTCTCTCTCTCTCTCTCTGTTAAAAAAAGTCAACACTGGGATGACCTGTAATGAGCATTCTTCACTTAAGAAAGTCTTTGTAAGACCTCAAACTATGAAATTACTGCAAGAGAGAGTAGGAAAAACACACGAACTTACAGGCATAGACAGAAACTTTTCGAAGATACCCAGGGGCGGGCATAGAAAATAAGACAGACTTGACAAATGAGGTCACATTTTTAAAAAGTTTCTGCACAGCAAAGAACATAGCTAACTACTAAAATAGAAAAACAGCCAAAAGACAGGAAGAAGATCTTTACCAGCAACACAATCGACAAAGGCCTAATATCCAAAATATACAAGGAGCTCAAGAAATTAACCCTTTTCCCAAAAAGAATAAACTAATCAATAAATAGGCAAAGGAAAATTAAGAATGGCAAATAAATGAGGAAATATTTAACATCCTTGGCCATAAAGAAAATCAAAAAACTTTGAGATTCTATCTCACCCCAGTTAGACTGGCCAACATCATGAATTCAAACAACAGATGCTGGTGGGGATATGGGGGAAAAGGAACCCTATTACACTGTTGGTGGGAATGCAAATTAGTACAATCATTTTGGATGGTGGTTTGGAGGTTCTTAAAAACTAACCATAGAATTTCCCTGTGATTTAGCTGTACCACTCCTGGGCATTGACCTAAAATATTACAAGTCAGGATACTGTAAAAGCACTTCCACATCCATGTTCACTGCTGCACAATTCACAATAGCCAAATTACAGAAACAACCCAGATACCATACAGCAGATGAGTAGATTAAAAAAAAAAATGTGGTTCCTATACACAATTCAATTTTGCTCATTCATTAGAAAGAATAAGATTATGTCAATTTTAGGGAAATGATGGACCTAAAACAAATCATCCTGATGTAAGCCAAGTTCAGAGACAAAAGGCGGATGTTTTCTCTCATATGCAGAAGGTAGATCTAAAATATACTCTAGACATCCATGCACAAACAGTGAGACTAAAAGAGGATACTCTTAGAGAAAGAATCCAAAGGTATAATTCCTATGCACACTGAAAAACTCCAGAAAATGAAAACGTTGTTGTTGTTGTTATTGTCTATAGTGGAGTTGTTAGTTTTTCTTTTATTTTTTGTTTGTGCAGAAATGGAAGGAGTAAGGGTGAGCAAATGTAGTCATGATATTAAGTATACACTATGTGAAAAATCAACCATGCAACCTGGGGGCGAGGACAGGAGGGAGAAACTGGGGCAAAGTAAAGATCAAAATAACATTGTTCAAAAATAATTTTACTGGAAGAACTTTACTCATTCCCTGCCTAATGAAATGGTGATCCCTCTGTACATCACCTTGATAACAATGAAATTACATGAGCCAGTGGCCCATGCCTATCATCGTAGCTATCCAAGGGGCTGAGATCTGAGGATCATGGTTTGAAGCCAGCCTGAGCAGAAAAGTCTTCATGAGACTTATCCCAAGTAACTACTTAAAAGATGGAAGTGGTGCTGTGCTCAAAGTGGTAGAGCATAAAGAGATCAGGGTTGAGCAAGAAGAGATCAGGGCTAGAGACCAGGCCCTGAATTCAACTCCAACAACTAACAAAATAAAGAAGAAGAAGGAGGAGGAAGAAGAGGAGGAGGAGGAGGAGGAGGAGGAGGAGGAGGAGGGGGAGGGGAGAGGGAGGGGGAGAGAGAGGAAGAGGGGGAGGGGGAGGAGGGGGAGGAGGAGGAGGAGGAAGAGGAAGAAGAAGAAGGAGGAGGAGGAGGAGGAGGAGAAGGAGAAGAGGAGGAGGAGGAGGAGGAGGAGGAGGAGGAGGAGGGCGAGGGGAGAGGGAGGGGGAGAGAGAGGAAGAGGAGGAGGGGGAGGAGGAGGAGGAGGAAGAGGAAGAAGAAGAAGAAGGAGGAGGAGGAGGAGGAGAAGGAGAAGAGGGAGGAGGAGGAGGAGGAGGAGGAGGAGGAGGAGGAGGAGGAGGAGGAGGAGAGGAGGAGGAGGGGAGGGGGAGGGGGAGGGGGAGGGAGGAGGGAGGAGGGAGGAGGGAGGAGGGAGGAGGAGGTGGAGGTGGTGGTGGTGGTGGTGGTGGAGGAGGAGGAGGAGGAAAAAGAATGAAAGAAAAATCTTTATAGAACTCCAGTCATTTTTCAGGCTCTAGGAAAACCCTTAATTGCCAGGAAAAGTTTGACCAATAAATATAATGCTTGAAGTTAAGATAAAATTGTTTAAGTAGACATGCACCTTTCGTGTAACTCACTTTAGACATTTTATTTACTTATTTATATGTGGGGGGGGGGCGGGGGAGGGGAGGGCAGGTAACCAGTTCTGGGGCTAGAACTCAGGCTCTGGATGCTGTCCCTGAGCCTTTTTTGCTCTACTACTTGAGCCACAGTTCCACTTTCAGCTTTTCTGGTGCTAAATTGAAGATAAGAGTCTCACCGACTTTCTTGTCATTGACACCCAGTCCAACTTAGAATCCTTTTACGGTTACCTTATAAACAATACTCACAACTGTTTTATGGAAGAAGACTTCTAGTCTGACTATTATATTAGGCTTTGATTGTTCAGTTAGCATTTCTTTCCTAACATACCACTAAACTGTTCAAAAACAAAATTTAAGTTTCTATAAAAATTATACGTTGCCCTAAGCATGTATAGATATCAAATCAACCTTGGTTCCCTCCATTCCTATTTCCAAAACTTGCTTCAAAATCTAATGGGCACATTTCTTCATGCCACCTTTCTCAGTATAGCTCTTAATCATCTACATGCTGTGTTCACCCTCCAAGATGTTTGTTCTCTTAAATTAGTGTCTGTTAAACTTTCACAGAAACCAACCTTGTACAATGCTAGACACAATTTCCAGATTACCTGTGATCTCATAAAGTAGACCTTGGACTTTATTCTCTTTGTGACCCCTCATTTTGAATAGTACTATCAAATATTATCACAGTTTCATTGTCAGGTCTGTCTTGAGTTCATTATCTTGTCACTATATCATTTGTCATGGCAGTAAGTGCCTTGGGAAGAGACTCGAGATACTAATTGGAATATAAGTTCCTCCAGCAATAGCAAAATAAAACAAAACTTAAAACCTCTGGGAAGCATCCCAGCATTATTCTATTTTACATTTTTTTAAAAGTTCCATCATAAAGTAAATTGTAAATAATCTGTGAGTTGAAATGGTCAGAAACCAAAATTTGTATTGTGGAACTTCCCCTACTTCTTTAATACAATTTCTTTTCACAGTGGGCAGTGCTTTGACGTGTCACTGAATTATATAACCAAGTCTGAAATTCTAGCACCTGTGATTCTATCCAGACATACAGTCTTTGCAGATGTAACTAATTAAAGTGAAAATTATGGATGGGAACAACTTAATTTAGGTAAACTCTAAGTTCAATGAACACTGACATAAAAAGAACAGAAGATATGAGGCACAAAGAACCACAGGGGAAAGTAAGGTTGAGGTGAGGAATGGGGTATAAACATTGCAACTACCCAATGTCAAAAACCAGAACTGTCAATTGCCACTAAATGTTAGGCAACGATCATGGAGAAGACTTTCCCTTATGGCATTCAGAAGAAGCCAATCTGGAGACTATCCTTCAAAGCACTGATTATGAACTTCTGGCTTCCGGCCACTAAATTTTGTTGTGCAGATATAGGAAACACAATATATGATTATATACTTGTATTTCTTTCCATTTCCCAAATTGGACTTTCCAGACTACTTTGGGAAAATCTTGTTTATTCTGCCAGACAACAGATAAAGAAATATATAGAAAGGAGGTTGGGGAGACTAGGAAAGAAGTTTATCTAAAGTAACTAATAGGATGAATCAATATACTGTAGTAAAGACCACATATCCTAAAGATAAACAATTTCTATTCTTAGCTTTATCATTGTTTTGGCTTTATGAACTTGGAGAAAGTATTTAAAACCTCTGAACTACAATCTTCTACATCTTTCACATACAGAAAGAAGAACAGCATTCAATTTCAGAGCTGTGAAAAATAAATATTAAAACTGCACATTTCTTGGCATTTTCTAAATAAGCAAATATTCAATAATCATTACCTTTGATTAATTTGAATTTTTTTTTACAGAGACACGTTTCTTTAGATCAAGCAAGTTAAACTTACTTGATTTCCTTTCTCCAAAGACAGTTATTCCAATTTTAAATAGTAACTTTACCTCAAAACTGGTATCATACAAGAAATTATTTAACTAAGGTCACTGTTCACTACACTAACACAGAAAAGAGTTCCATGAACCAACTCGTTTAATTTTATTCTGCTATTTCTCAACTCAAGTCCTACAGGCAGCTGGTCCCCTCTCTTGGACTCAATGAACTTAACATTCATGCTGGTATAAAAATATATGCAAATCACAATCATGCAATTTCTATTATACAATATCCATCTTTTAAAGTTAACAACAGAGAATGACACTTGAACAAAGTACTTTTTAATTAATGTTCAACGTGCGAACAATATTTTAAGCTAACGTCACATTGGAACACTAAGAACTCACATCTTGAAGAAATAAATAAGATACTCACTTCTACTTTACAAATAAGGATAGTGAATTTCAGAGAGATTTAGTGCCTAACTCACAGAGTTGTTAGTCTAGCCATATTTCCTTTTAAATTTATATTGTATAAAAATATATGTAAGTAAATAGATTAACATAATTAATTATCATGTACCAATCACCTAGCAATAATGTATTTTGAAGATTTAACTCCAATTTTTTAAATTTCCCTAAGATAATAAATGTAGATAGCTAGCCTTAGTTTCTGGGTATTGCATCAGTTTAGAATTGTGTCTTATGAAAAAGAGGAAAAGGACAAAAATCTAAAATGAGCTTTTTCATTAAAAGAATTCTGTTGCTAATCCTATAAAGACAAAAACAGTTTCCCCATATAATAACATTCATGCGGTCATAAACATGTCACCAAAACCTTACTAAGTTCCACCAAAGAGTAAGTCAAAACCTAAATATTCATAGGTCTAATCTAGAGAAAACAAAGTCAAATATTTGCTTCTAAATTGATACTAAACATAAATCATTCCTAAAAGTGTATACTGGAGGGCTGGAAGTGTGGCTCAAGTGGTAGAATATACGCCTACCAAGCACAGGCCCAAAGCTTAAACACTAGTACCACCAAGAAAAGAAAATAATAGGGGCTGGGAAGGTGGCTCTGTGGTAGAGCGCTTGCCTTGCATGCTTGCCTTGCATGCTCGAGGCCCTGGGTTCGATTCCTCAGCATCACATAAGCAAAGAGCCAGAAGTGGTGCTGTGGCTCAAGTGGTAGAGCGCTAGCCTTGAGCTGAAGAGCTGAGGGACAGCGCCCAGGCCCAGAGTTCAGGCCCCACGACCGGACCCAAAAAAAAAGAAAAGAAAATAATAATAATAATTAGTATAACCCAATTAAAGCATATAGATTATCACAGGAGATAAACTGGTACTTGCAATAGTGAGGAATCTTCAGTAAGTTAAGCAAGGTAAGTATTCTGGTGCTCAATTGCCATTTGTATCTACATGAACATTGAAGGAGAGATTTTCCTATTGTCACTCCTCAGAAGAGCATAGACCCATCTGATTTGTTAATAGAGAAAGAAAAAAAATTCCACTATAAATATAAACATAACTTTCAGGAAATGAAATTGGCAGGAGCTAATGAAGGTTTACGAAGAAAAAGAGAACTAAAGAGGTAGAACACTGAAAGTCACTGTAGAAAGGCAGCTACATTTTCATCAGCTTTCTCAAGGCCAGCCTGGATTAAGTACAGATGAAGTGCGTGACAATTATAAATATATTCCTATTTTTGCACAGCTATTTATAAAACATTTAAATTTTAAAAGGGATTTCCCTTTTATTTTATCTACTATGCATTAGACTAGATTGCTAAAAAGGCTATGTGCAATACTGAAAAGTAACTACTAAATAGATATTAACAGACATCTTTCTAGATGAATATGTATTTACATTTATGGTTAATAATTAAATATTTCATCCTTATTGATAAGGCTTTATCTTAGAGAAGAAGCACTGAATCAGTAACACACTGCATATCACTGATGCATTTGGAATCTTAGGAAAAGGCTTGAAGACTGGTAGAAAAGTAGTATCTTTTTTTTTTTTTTAAATAAGTATTTTATTGTGAAAATACTAGAAAGAGGGGTTACAATTACATGGGCAAGGTAATGAGTGCATTTCTTATCAAGCATTGTTGCCTCCTCCTTTGTTTCCCCTTACCATCTTTGTACATGATTGTGCTCTTGATTTTTATAAAAAGTCCAAACTTCTACGAGATAGAACTTTTTAAGATGGCACATATGAGTGAGATCACTAAGTACTTGTTTTTTTATGCCTGGCTTATGTCAATTAACATAATGATCTCCAGTTCCATCCACTTATTCATTCATTATTCATTACTCTCTGATATATATGTACCATAAGTTCTTTATGTAGTCATCAATTGATGGTCACTTAAGAGGTGCTCATGCAATTGGTACTACAAAAAACATGGACATGAAGGTGTTTATTTGACATGACAATCCCATTACCTTTGGATACATTTCCAGGAGTGAGCTTGCTGAATCAGATGGCAACCCTGTTTTTAATTTTGAGGAACCTCCATATTGTTTTCCATAATAGCTGCAATAACTTGGATTCTCTTCCATGGCATACATGCCATGCTTTGTTTTGTCTTTTTGTAGTAGCTATTCTTCCTGGTGTGAGGTGGTAATTTTGATTTATATTCCCCTGATGATTAGTGGGTCTGATATTTTTTCATATGTACATGTTTTGAGAAAAGTTTACTTCCAAAATAGAAGCTTTTTACTTCGTTGTCATCTAATTTGTCTAGCTTTGCTTTTGTTTTCTGCATTCTGGATAGCCTGCTTCTTACAGAAAAGGGAGTATCACCAAAAAATAGAAAAATACAAGCTCCATAACTTTACATTTTTTAATACAAATTTATGCTCCTAAACCTCATCTATGCCTCGAGTTTCCAAAGAATTCTGTATGAGCACATATGCAAAGAGACTTTTAATAACCTGACATGTACAAGTGCTTCTTAATTGAAAAGTATAAATATTTATTAATTGACGATCAATGATATCTATGTCTGAGTTCATATTCTTTTAATAATATGTAAGGGATACATATCCTTAAATTAATTTAAATCAGAGCATTCTTCTTTGTAAAAGTTTCCCTAATTTCACACAGATAAAATTTACTGGGAATCTGTTCTGTGACAGACAAGTGTTACACATAGGTTGAAGCCTATAAATCTCTTCCTAGATATTAGTAGTAAGGAAATTTCAGTCTCAAAAGTTTATCTTGTCACTATATTGTAAGGCCAAAAACATATTATTTATTTCAAAGATTGTGCTAAGTTAAACAGTTATACAATTACTAGAAACACAAGAGCCATTGAAAAACATACCTGTTAGACTCTATTTCTTGTAAGAAACAAAAAGAAAATTGGCAACAATGTGACAGATACAAGATGCTATAACAAGTCAGAGAGAATGGTATGCAACCTAAACTACATATAATATTATAAAGTTTTTGTAGTAAGTATTTGCTTCTAAGCTGACTCCTCCCTAAAGTATAAGGAGTAATTTGGGGCTGGGAAGGTGGCTCTGTGGTAGAGCGCTTGCCTAGCATGCCTGAGGCTCTGGGTTCCATTCCCCAGCACCACATAAGCAGAAAAAAAAAGCCGGAAGTGGTGCTGTGGCTCAAGGGGTGGAGTGCTAGCTTTGCGCTGAAGAGCTGAGGGACAGTGCCCAGGCCCAGAGTTCAGGCCTCACGACCGCCCCCCCACCCCCCCCCCCCAAAAAAAAGGTATAAGGAGGAATTAACCAACAGTACAAAGGGTCAGATATGCCCAGAAATTCCTTACAGATGCAGAGAAAACAGCTACAAAGATAAATAAAAGAATCTAGGCATAGAATCTCTAAGAAACTGAAAGATTAACAAGGAATAAGTCATCCCAGCCCTAAAAAGGGCTAATTTCTTTTTTTTTTTAATTTTTTATTATGAAAATACCATACAGAGGAGTTACAATTACATGGGCAAGATAATGAGTACATTTCTTACATTGTTGCTTCCTCCTTCGTTTCCCCTCCCTATCCCTTCCCATATCCTCCCCCCTCCTTTTCCCTCCCCCCCCCCTCCGCCCCCAGCCACTTATATCCCCCCTTCCCGGGGCCAAAGTTGTAAACGACTTTTACATCTCATTGTTGCAATGGGTCCACCTGTCTCCCTAGTTAAACGATTTGTTTTTTCCGTGCCCCTCCACAAATTATACCAAAATCAAATACAGTGTAAGCAGGGATTATACCATGGGGAAGGGACGTACAAAGCAACAAAGGAATATCTTATAAATATGTTAGAAACAATCGCATGAAAATAAAAAACATTTGAATACTTATCTTGGAGTTCATTTCACCTAACATCATCATATCTGACCTTTTTTGCTTATCTCAGACATATTAGTTATTACAATTAAGGGAAACCATGGGGCCTATGTTTCCTTGGGCCTGGCTTACTTCACTTAGTATAATGTTTTCTGATGGAGGCAAAGAATTCCATTGTGTCTATATACCACATTTTCTTGATCCATTCATCTACTGAGGGGCATCTGGGTTGGTTCCATATCTTAGCTATGGTAAATAATGCTGCAATAAACATAGTTGTGCTGGTAGCTTTAGTATGGTCTTGTTTGTGATCATTTGGGTAAATGGAAAGGACTAATTTCTTAAAAGAGGGAGAAGGAGGGGGAGGAGGGGGAGGAGGAGGGGGAGGAGGAGAGGGGGAGGAGGAGGAGGAGGAGGAGGAGGAGGAGGAGGCGGCGGAGGCGGAGAAGGGCTGTCTCTAACGTGCCCCTAGACTGCCGAAAATGATCTCTTACTCTGTTTTCAAAAATAAAAAAAATCTTTCCAGTCTGGCACTAATACTGTCTGTGACCCAGAATTCTCATATCTTATATGTGCAAGTGTATTAGACAGTCATCAAAATTCAGGCTCATCTTTTATTACATTTTGTTTTGTTTTGCTTTTTGTAAATAAATGGTCTTCTGGGTACAGCTAGTATTTATTTTTTGCCTTCTCTCTTCTAATATAATTTTTTTTTATTGTAAAGATACTGTATAGAGAGGTTGCAGTTACATGATTAAGGTTAAAGTTTTTTGATATTAGCAACTTCTTCCTAATTGTCCCGATGCCTTTGTGCCTGGAATCCCTCCAGTCACCTTCATTTGGTCTTTTTTTTTTTTTTCTAATTACTCCAAGCAGCATTTTTCATGTCCTCCTATAAAGTGACAGCACTTTCTATATTAGTTCTATTATAGCTCTTAGCAAATTACCTTTTAATAAGTTTCTTTCTTGCTAGACTAAGCTTCTAGAGAGACGGTTTTGATCTTTGTATCCCAAAGATCATCTTGTTGTTCCCCCAATAAACATTTTTAATTGTAGAAGAGCCTTAGAATCACAGGAAAATTGCAAAGGCAATACAAATAGTTCCCTGGAGAATCTTTTGAAAGTTCAGACTCTGATACAGTACACTAGGGAATGCCTTGATATGCCAGATTCCTAACAAGCTCCTACCTAGTAAAATATTACTGAACCAGGGCCTTGATTTTGATTAGGTATGAGTGCTGGGCACATCAGGACACAGGTTCTTAATCCCAGCTACAAATCAGAACCATTTGAAATTATTTTTTTTGCTTTTTTCATTCCAATACATGACCCTAACCCTAGGGTTTCTAATACAACTCATCTGTTACAGACCTGAAGCTTTGTATTTCAGCAAAACTTTTCAGGTGATCCAAAGTGCAGGCAGCACTGCAAACCACTGCAACGTCACTGGCCACCCATAACTTAGGTCTTCTATTTCTGCAAATGTGGGATAAGTGCTATTGGTATGAATGAAAGTGAAAATAAAGTAATAAATGAATGGATTACATCCTAAGGTACTTAAAATGTTAATTGCAAATTAAAGTTTTAATCAATTCTGACAGAAAAAAATGACAACTGAATTCACAAATCACTTCAAGGAAGTGATAAGCTGTGTCCTCAGGGTTAGAGTTCTCTCAGACTCCCAGCTGTCCAGAGACATTTCAAAAGGGAAAGAGTTTTGTGGTAGGGTGGAGTCATGACAGAAACTCCCAAGTCTTTAGGGGAATGTGGTCTAAGCATCCTTTGATTAATTCAGCAGATCCTGCAGCTGAGCCTGGAGCACAGGAGTCCCTGCCTGTGTGGGATAGAAAGACCTTTGTATGGGGACAGTCCAAAGTGCGGCTACTTGGGTTTAAGCTACTTATTGCAGAACAATGAGTGATCACATCTGAAATGCAGCTGCTTTTAAAGAGAGATTGGAAAGTCATCTGGTTTCAAACTGCTGTTCACTGGGGTGAAGGACAAAGCTCCTAACAAAATTGGAACAGTGGTTGTACTGTCATTAAAATTCAAATAAGAGGCCATTAGTCATTGTAAAATGGTATGCCTTATGTTTCTAACATACAGCTCTTTCTCCAACTCTAAGGGAATATGAAAGTAAATCTACATTTAACAGAGACAGAAGGATAAAGAGTTTTTACTTTCTATAATCTAAAGTTAATAGATACCAACATAATAACTATCCCTCTGAGTTAGGAAAAACAACAATAACAAAAATATACCATGGCTTGATTTAAACTAATGAAGTTCTATGTAACTTTATCGAAAATACTGTCACCTTCTTGGGCAGCCACACTGCAACTTGTAACCACTTAACAACTTTTGCCTTTAACATTTCAGTATATCAGAATAGTGCTCTAACTGGTCTTTCCATCTCCAGACATCCACCCAATCTATCTTCAACACTGTTCCCACAATACAAACCTGATCAAATCATTTCCATTCTGGAATTCTTTAAATGGCCAATAAAATATTCCAAGATTGAAGCATTCCTAAAGTGAAATCATACTATACAAAGTATTTTGTAACTGAAGTTTTTACTCCACCATATTCTGTGGCAAAATCTAGCAATCCACTTTCAAAGTCACAAGAAATATTTGTTAAAATGTAATTTGCGGGCTGGGAAGGTGGCTCAGTGGTAGAGCACTTGCCTTGCATACCTGAGGCCCTGGGTTCGATTCCTCAGCACCACATAAGCAAAAAGAAAAAAGCCGTAAGTGGCGCTGTGGCTCAAGTGGTAGAGCGTTAGCCTTGAGCTGAAGAGCTGAGGGAGAGCGCCCAAGCCCAGAGTTCAGGCCCCACAACCAGACCCAAAAAAATAAATAAATAAATAAAAATAAAATGTAATTTGCTGGGCTTTATCTCATTTACCTATTAAAACAATGTTAGAATAACATGTCCTGGGAGAGTCATCTCAACATCTTACAACCCCTAACCATGCTGTTACAAATCATGGTAAAATGCCCAAAAAGTAGAAGCTTCAAATATATTCTAACTGCACAAAAGAAAGCACCCAAGCTATTTCATAATGGAGTTACCATGCCAGCTGATGAGCATCTGAAACTCTGCATAGATTTTGAATACTGTAAATATGCTCTCCAAGAACCATTGTAATCAGGCCAATTTTACTTCTGCAGAAAGGTGGGCATCAGTGTAAAATCTGACAATCAAGCGCACAGAGCACACAGGCAGCTCCCTTATTTATCCCTAAAGTAACAGGTACTGCCCCATTTGCTCAGATTGGTTGAGCTCAGGTTTCAATATGCTTGTGGTTGGCTAGTTTGAACAGGGTAAAGTGTATTTACTTAAGGTGACTTTGAAATGAAATTAACAGTACAAATAATCTCAAAACATAGCATCACCTTCAGCTATTTTTTTTTGGGGGGGAGGGGGTCAGTGGTGGGCCTGGGCACTGTCCCTCAGCTCTACAGCTCAAGGCAAGTTCTCTACCACTGGAGCCACAGCACCACTTCTGGTTTTCTGGTGCTTTATTAGAGCTAAGAGTCTCATGGACATTCCTGCCCAGGCTAACTTTGAACCATCATCCTCAGATCTCAGCCTCCTAGAGTAACTAGGATTACAGTCATGAGCCACCAGCACCCAACTAATCTTCAGCTATTTCTTCAACAATCTGAGGTATGTCTTAATTCCATCTTAAAGGAAACCAATTTAACACAAAACTGTACATTTCAAACACCCATTCTTATCTTCTAAGGAGAAGCAGTTCTTCTTCTCCTTAACAAGAACTAAGCCATTAGGCCAAAGCAGGAACTTTGAAACAACACACTTTGATAGAAAAGACAGTTTTTCTCAGAGGAATAACTGGTCTAAGGGATGTAGCGGTCATTCCACATCAGGAAGGGGGATGATAGATGATATCTAAGGTCTGAATCAACTTACATTCCTAAGATCCTATAATTAGACAATCTTAAGACTAAATTATAGTTACGAGATGCAAAAGAAGAGTTACCAGAGAAAATAACTAAGAAATTGTTGGGTTTGTATGTTTTTGGTTGGGTTGTTTTTGTTTTGTTTGTTTTTAGGAAGTCATTTACTGGTATAGCAACTCTTAAAGCTGGCAAAAGCCTTGCAGCAAATTAATTGGCCTTTTTTTCTTTCTAGGAATGATTAGCAATAAACTATTATGAGAGTTTTTAATTAGTTATCCTGTGGCTCAAAATGGCTTTCTTGTAATATTTATGTGCAGCAAATAAAAGCTAAAACTCAGCTGGATCCAACTGAAGGACTCAGGAATCTCCCAGGTGCTGGTATTCCTGATTCTTTGTGGCCAGTATATAGGTAAGGAG